>NW_026607175.1:7500-302500 GCF_029890125.1 Rhinichthys klamathensis goyatoka
ACACACACACACACACACACTGCAGTACCTGAGGCCGAGGTCTGCGATGGCACACACACACACATACACACACACACACACACACTGCAGTACCTGAGGCCGAGGTCTGCGATGGCACACACAGACACACACACACACACACACACTGCAGTACCCGAGGCCGAGGTCTGCGAGGGCACACACACACACACACACTGCAGTACCTGAGGCCGAGGTCTGCGAGGGCACACACACACACACACACACACTGCAGTACCTGAGGCCGAGGTCTGCGAGGGCACACACACACACACACACACACACACACTGCAGTACCTGAGGCCGAGGTTTGCGATGGCACACACACACACACACACACACACACACACACACACTGCAGTACCTGAGGCCGAGGTCTGCGATGGCACACACACACACACACACACACACACTGCAGTACCTGAGGCCGAGGTCTGCGATGGCACACACACACACACACACACACACACTGCAGTACCCGAGGCCGAGGTCTGCGATGGCACACACACACACACACACACACACTGCAGTACCTGAGGCCGAGGTCTGCGATGGCACACACACACACACACACACACACTGCAGTACCTGAGGCCGAGGTCTGCGATGGCACACACACACACACACACACACACACACACACACACTGCAGTACCCGAGGCCGAGGTCTGCGAGGGCACACACACACACACACTGCAGTACCTGAGGCCGAGGTCTGCGAGGGCACACACACACACACACACACACACACACACACACACACTGCAGTACCCGAGGCCGAGGTCTGCGAGGGCACACACACACACACACACACACACACACACTGCAGTACCCGAGGCCGAGGTCTGCGATGGCACACACACACACACACACACACACTGCAGTACCTGAGGCCGAGGTCTGCGATGGCACACACACACACACACACACACACTGCAGTACCCGAGGCCGAGGTCTGCGATGGCACACACACACACACACACACACACACACACACACACACACACACACTGCAGTACCTGAGGCCGAGGTCTGCGATGGCACACACACACACACACACACACACACACTGCAGTACCCGAGGCCGAGGTCTGCGATGGCACACACACACACACACACACACACACACACACACACACACACTGCAGTACCCGAGGCCGAGGTCTGCGATGGCACACACACACACACACACACACACACACACACACACACACACACACTGCAGTACCTGAGGCCGAGGTCTGCGATGGCACACACACACACACACACACACTGCAGTACCTGAGGCCGAGGTCTGCGATGGCACACACACACACACACACACACACTGCAGTACCCGAGGCCGAGGTCTGCGATGGCACACACACACACACACACACACACTGCAGTACCTGAGGCCGAGGTCTGCGATGGCACACACACACACACACACACACACTGCAGTACCCGAGGCCGAGGTCTGCGATGGCACACACACACACACACACACACACACTGCAGTACCTGAGGCCGAGGTCTGCGAGGGCACACACACACACACACACTGCAGTACCTGAGGCCGAGGTCTGCGAGGGCACACACACACACACACACACACACACACTGCAGTACCTGAGGGCGAGGTCTGCGAGGGCACACACACACACACACACACACACACACACACTGCAGTACCTGAGGCCGAGGTCTGCGATGGCACACACACACACACACACACACACTGCAGTACCCGAGGCCGAGGTCTGCGAGGCCACACACACACACACACACACACACACACTGCAGTACCTGAGGGCGAGGTCTGCGAGGGCACACACACACACACACACACACACACACACACTGCAGTACCCGAGGGCGAGGTCTGCGAGGGCACACACACACACACACACACACACTGCAGTACCCGAGGCCGAGGTCTGCGAGGGCACACACACACACACACACACACACACACTGCAGTACCTGAGGGCGAGGTCTGCGAGGGCACACACACACACACACACACACACACACACACTGCAGTACCCGAGGGCGAGGTCTGCGAGGGCACACACACACACACACACACACTGCAGTACCTGAGGCCGAGGTCTGCGATGGCACACACACACACACACACACACTGCAGTACCTGAGGCCGAGGTCTGCGATGGCACACACACACACACACACACACACTGCAGTACCTGAGGGCGAGGTCTGCGAGGGCACACACACACACACACACACACACACACACACTGCAGTACCCGAGGGCGAGGTCTGCGAGGGCACACACACACACACACACACACTGCAGTACCTGAGGCCGAGGTCTGCGATGGCACACACACACACACACACACACACTGCAGTACCTGAGGGCGAGGTCTGCGAGGGCACACACACACACACACACACACACACACACACTGCAGTACCTGAGGCCGAGGTCTGCGATGGCACACACACACACACACACACACACTGCAGTACCCGAGGCCGAGGTCTGCGAGGGCACACACACACACACACACACACACACACTGCAGTACCTGAGGGCGAGGTCTGCGAGGGCACACACACACACACACACACACACTGCAGTACCTGAGGCCGAGGTCTGCGATGGCACACACACACACACACACACACACTGCAGTACCTGAGGGCGAGGTCTGCGAGGGCACACACACACACACACACACACACACACACACTGCAGTACCTGAGGCCGAGGTCTGCGATGGCACACACACACACACACACACACACTGCAGTACCCGAGGCCGAGGTCTGCGAGGGCACACACACACACACACACACACACACACTGCAGTACCTGAGGGCGAGGTCTGCGAGGGCACACACACACACACACACACACACACACACACTGCAGTACCCGAGGGCGAGGTCTGCGAGGGCACACACACACACACACACACACTGCAGTACCTGAGGCCGAGGTCTGCGATGGCACACACACACACACACACACACACTGCAGTACCCGAGGCCGAGGTCTGCGAGGGCACACACACACACACACACACACACACACTGCAGTACCCGAGGGCGAGGTCTGCGAGGGCACACACACACACACACACACACACACACACACACTGCAGTACCCGAGGGCCCCTGTGCAGGAGAGCGGCTGAGGAACACATCAGTGCCGTCAGCTCCAGTGATGGAGGACAGGTTAGGCGTGGGCTGCAGCGCGAGGTCCTGAGCGTGGCTGAGGTCCAGGAGAGTGGAGTTCTTCACCCCGGCCTCCAGTGCGTCTCCGGCACACCAGCCGCTCGCTTCATCTGAGACGCAGAGCGGGCAGTGACAACACTACAGTCACACACTCTATAATGAACGGGACTGAGATCAGTTTGAATCAAGAACTAGAGGAATAAGCGGCTCATATCCTGAAACCCTCATCATTCACTCGCCCTCATGTCATGCCAAACGGGTGATGGATTACAGATATGAAAACCTTTCACAATATTCTAATTTTGAATTTGGGGTTTTCATAAGCTGTGAACCATAATCATCATAATTATAACAAATAAAGGCTTGAAATATCTCACTTTGCATGTAATGAGTCTATATAATATATTAGTTTCACCTTTTAAGTTGAATTACTGAAATAAATTAACTTTTGCATCATAATCTAATTTTCCGAGTTTCACCGGTAGAGCTATAAGGCCATCTAGTGGCTAGAGTCATGAAATATCATGTTATATTATTTATTTCCCACAAGAGCTCGGCAAAAACACACCATGTAAGATATTTAGAGCTGTATTAAAAGGGTTATGCATGAAATTGTGTGCTTAAATTACTATTTATTTATTTACATTTATTTATATTTACTTTAAATCTAGTAATTTAAAGGTAAATAAAATAAAAATCTCCCAAAAAATGGCATTAAAAAATGGCTTCGGGTAATTCCCCCCGTGAGGGTAAGATGTACGAGGGAAGGATGAAGCTTCATTTGCATTGTTTCAGGCACTGACGTGAAGTTTAGGACCAGCACTAAGTTGAGTTAAGTTCTCAAACGCATTAATAATACCATAATTGTCAGCTTTGCGAAACTCCTCGATGGATGAAAGCGTCGAGTCGTCGTCGGAAGTTGGAGAATCGACATCCAAGCAGTCCAACAGAAAGCTGGAGACGCCAGAGGGCAGCGTTAGACCTGCGCAGAGACAGAGAGTGTGTGTCACGGGCCGGAGGAAACACACACGCAGAACACTGAACTTCAGCTCCGGAACCCACTGCTGGAGTCCTGGCTGCAGTCCTCGGAGACGCCTGCGGTCGGCCGGCCCTGCGGAGAACACACACGAGAGCAGAGGCTAGACACTCTTCATCTGGTGTAGAGTTCGTCAGAGAGAGCAGAGCTGTACCTCGCCACCATCTCTCCTGCGTCCTGAAGCCGGCGCTCCTCCGTCCACACATCTCACACCCGCGGTCACTGCCCTCAAACTACACATTCACACATGACATTGGAAACACAGAAACATTGTTGCGTTGTTTAAGTCCTGCTGGGAAGTCGTATTCACTCATAGGGTTTATGAGATAAATATAAATATTTTGTATATATAATTTAAATTAAAGGCCCTTGCACACTGCCTGCGAAACTTTTATCCGTCATAAAAAAAATCATATCAGGTTTGATTTCCTGCGTTTTCGCATCCGTAGCGAGCAGTTTGAATGGTGTTTTGACAATTCAGAGCCACTGAATCACGAATACGAAAAAACGCATACGAAAATTTCGGACTCAGTGTGCAAGGGCCATAAATGGTAGGGTACAACAGGGTTAAAGGAACACCGGGGTAAAAAGCGCCTTTGATTTTATTATAATATTTAATATTTGAGCTAATATCTGAATCTGATCTAATATTGGAGCTAATATCTGAATCTGATCTAATATTTGAGATAATATCTGAATCTGCTCTAATATTTGAGCTAATATCTGAATCTGCTCTAATATTTGAGCTAATATCTGAATCTGATCAAATATTTGAGCTAATATCTGAATCTGCTTAAATATTTGAGCTAATATCTGAATCTGATCTAATATTGGAGCTAATATCTGAATCTGCTCAAATATTTGAGCTAATATCTGAATCTGATCTAATATTTGAGCTTATATCTGAATCTGCTCTAATATTTGAACTAATATCTGAATCTGATCTAATATTTGAGCTAATATCTGAATCTGCTCTAATATTTGAGCTAATATCTGAATCTGCTCTAATATTTGAGCTAATATCTGAATCTGATCTAATATCGATCTAATATTTGAGCTAATATCTGAATCTGCTCTAATATTTGAGCTAATATCTGAATGAATCTGCTCTAATATTTGAGCTAATATCTGAATCTGATCTAATATTTGAGCTAATATATCTGAATCTGCTCTAATATTTGAGCTAATATCTGAATCTGATCTAATATCGATCTAATATTTGAGATAATATCTGAATCTTCTCTAATATTTGAGCTAATATCTAAATCTGATCTAATATTTGAACTAATATCTGAATGAATCTCCTCTAATATTTGAGCTAATATCTGAATCTGATCTAATATTTGAGCTAATATCTGAATCTGATCTAATATTTGATCTAAAATCTGAATCTGATCTAATATTTGAGCTAATATCTGAAGCTGAGCTAATACTTGAGCTAATATCTGAATCTGAGCCAATATTTGAGCTAATATCTGAATCTGATCTAATATTTGAGCTAATATCTGAATCTGATCTAATATTTGAGCTAATATCTGAATCTGATCTAATATTTGAGCTAATATCTGAATCTGATCTAATATCTGATGCTTTTAAAAATGTTGTAGATTTAAGTAGCAAATGAGAATCGCTGAAATTCTTGAATAGGCTATTGTTGTAAACAAAGATCTTGTTAATGATTTTTTTGTTCAAGGTAATTAAATAAGAGTTTTTCAATAACAGAAGAATATGTAAAAGCCACAATAATTAACATGATAATAAACAGCTGACTGACTTTTCCATTTGTTGACATAACATGGTTATTCAGATGGTAAATATCATATATCAAACCTTAGAGATAATCACCATATTTATAATAAAACCATCATAATTAAAAATATGATCTCTTAATCAACACATAAGCAACATTCATCATTCGCCTTCACTTGATCCATTAATATTAACACTTTCTCTTCTATTTAATATCTATTTTTTAAAATGTTTTTACATATACTGCGTTAGATTAAACTTGGAAGGGTCACAGCACTTGCATATTGTTAGTTTCACTGCTTCTATTGCTCTCCTCATTTGTATGTCGCTTTGGATAAAAGCGTCTGCTAAATGATTAAATGTAATCATATCATATAATAAAATGTAATTTTTATAATATTCTGTATTACATTATAATGGGATCTCCTTTAAAGCTTTCAGAATCTATACTTTTTAAAATATATTGTTATATTGTACATATTTGAATGACAGTAGCCTATATTTATTGAACAATACTGAATTATTTTATTTAACACAATAAACAGAACATGGTGGAAACTTTGCTAAAGTGATTGTTTTGAACAGGTATAAACTTAGACATTATTAAAAACTAATTATTTTATCTAAAATATTTGTATTTGTGTCTTTTGATTGTTTTACCCGGTGTGTCTGGGGTAAAAGACCTCGCCGCCTCATACTTTTATAAGAGTTTTAAACAAAATAAACCACTTTTATGAATTATGTTCACACAAAATCTGTTGCTCCACCAACGTTCAATAAAAACACATTTATTTCTGCAAACATACAATATGGAAGAAAGGAGTGAAAAGCACTTTTTTGTTTAAATTACCCACTCGTAAATACGATCATTCCGACATGAGTTTATTGATCAATAATCGAGCCAATAAACTGGTTCAATCTGAGCATTTGCAAAACAAAAAGCCGTCAGTCGTAAAGCTCCGAGGTGAAAAGTAAACAGACCGTGCTGAGCGATCGTCACATTATATTTAGGCTAATTATGATAATAATAACAACAACTCGTGAATCGTTGACACGTGACTCGGGCGGCAGGTGTAATTTATGAGTTATTTATAATAATCCCACCTGTCTTTGTTGCGTCCATATCCTTTTAACTCAGAAAGCTGGCGACCTCGACGAGCACCTCGACTGCGGTTAGACCCATGTGTTTGAAAATCTAGGAGTTAAAAAGGACATTTAAAACGAGTCGATTAGTAACGCAGAGTTAGACCTGAAAACGCTTGTGCTCATACTGGAGAATGACGGAGCGGCTCTCAGCGGCGTCACGTTGCGCCCGGTGCTTTTTACTCTTGACGATTTCTTAATAATCATGTTTAAACAAACAAACTAAACCCGAAACGGTGCAGTTTTTCTTAACCGATCCTCCTTTTACACAACAATCCCCGAAACTATCATTACTACTGAACCGCCTACGTTACAGTGGGCGTGTCCACGCTCGCTCGAGGAACGTAACCAAGCAACGCGAGTAACTCCGACTCCAAAATAATAAACAAACCGTGCTAGTTTAGGATGGGTAGAATAATAATAGATGTGGGGTTAAGTGTACAATTATTTGTTCTTTATTAACCATAAAACCAAATGACATGTGATATTTTAAAATCACCATGAAATCAAAAATGACAATTATTATTTTGCTGTAGAACAATTATACATTTTTAATTGTTTAAAGCCACAGACCCGATTCTTTAGTTTTTTTTAAATGAACATCATAAACACAATATTAAAAATGGCATTCATTTTAGATAGTAAATCAAGTCACACCAATGAACAAACTATAACGAATATTTTCATCCCAGCAAGTTTGCATACGTACTCTTCATATTTTTTAATGGTGGAAAATAACTACTTGTTAGTTGTTAATTAATTATTGAATTATTCTCACCTGTAAGTAATTGTTGACTTCTTCAGCTGAACAATGACAGTATTGTGTTATCTTGAGCTGCTTTACAGCAGAAACCGACTAAAAACGCTGTATTTTGCTGCCAGGCCAGTGGTTGGCAATGTGACCTTGTTAAGAAACATTACACTCCTATAGACTTAACATGTAATATAGTAATACACACGTGCGTGACAGTTTTTGATGTTTACAACAATCCAACAAACAAGCCGAGCTAAAATCCTCAACCCCAGGACCATAAGTCCGCCTCGCTGAATAGGCTAACACTTACAGAGTCATCAGCAAAGTTTATAATATGGTTATTTCTAAACAATTTGTCTACAAGATAAATAATAAAGGAGAGAGGACACATCCTTGAGGTGACCCAGTAGATGCACTAACCGTTCCGAAAAACACTCATTTACAGGTGAAACTCGAAAAACTAGAATATTGTGCAAAAGTTAATTTATTTCAGTAATTCAACTTAAAAGGTGAAACTAATATATCATATAGACTCATTACATGCAAAGTGAGATATTTCAAGCCTTTTTTTGTTATAATGTTGATGATTATGGCTTACAGATATGAAAACCTTTTCACAATATTCTAATTCTGAATTTGGGGTTTTTAAAAAAGCTGTACGCCATAATCATCAAAATTTTCACAAATTATTTTATTTTGACATTGCCAAAACGATCCCCATTTTCGCACGGATCCGCGAAGACAACTAAAAATGCTGTATTCTGCACTAGATGGCGACGAAACACTGGCCCTAAATGGCGCACTTCATGCGGACTTTCGGTCTCGTGGACTTAAATTGCGCGTGCTTGCCGAGTCTACGAGTCCGTAGGCCGTCCCATTTAGCATGTTAACGCTCTGAAGTGTGCTCAGCAGCGCCCCCTGTGTACCCTTGAAGCGGTCTTCTGCAAAGCTGCCCGCATAGATGCAGACTCCACGCACTTTCACTACCCAGGAATCCTTGCAAAAGGCCAATCAGACAACGGATGGGAGGAGATTTCCCTCACGGACAATTGTTAACATGGCTAAGAAGAAAATATTTAAGTGTAATTATCATTACGGTTTTTATGACAAGTTTACACAAACATTATGATCATCGACCAGTGGTTGATGTCTCAAACATAGGCTAATAATAGCGAGCTGAATAATACGATCGCATTATGATTCATTAAATAAATAGAACAGAATGTCAGGGCTTTACTGAGTCATATGTAAACACAACAACAATAGGCCGCATATTTCCCCGAACCTGTAGCTCCTGTCCATAACAACAATCAGACCGTCTTCCTGTTTCCGGCGTGACGATCGAGTCTGTCCCAAAAATACCTCTCAATGCGCCCTCACGGACTCGCGCTAAGGGCCCTATAGGTCTGCACTACATGACTCTGAGGAAGTCCACAAGTCCGGAGTGTGCCATTTGGGACAGGGCCACTATAGACTGAACACGTACTGTAATACGCATGTGCATCATCATCGTCTCAAGAGATTTGCGCTTGTGTTGTTTACACAGAGACCGTTTTCAAAAGCTTGCGCTTTGAAACCCGTTTTCATAACTTTGCGTTTTCAGGCGCCCAAAACGCCGTTGTCATGTAAACGAACGGCCAAAAGGCATAAAAAGCTTTACATTTTAAATGTAAACAGCCCCTTAGTTTTAACTGTCACCAGTTCTAGTCGTTCATTAGTTGTCATGGTTCCTAATTGGGTGTCACCTGTTCCCTGTTCTGTTGATCCTCCAGTGTATTTGAGCCGTCAGATCTCCTCTGTTCAGAGTCTTGGGTTATTGTAATGTTCAAGTGTAGTGTCTGAGCTGTCTTCATGTTCATTAAAAGTTGATTGTTCATTCTGCGTGTGACGGCCCGAGTGGTGGCCGCACAAGCCTGGTAATGTATGTTGATGTATCGCATCATCTCGTGCACACACACACACACACACACACACACACACACACACGCATTTAAGAATAATCTTTATTTAAACTTCTCTCTTTTGTCATTCACATCTATTTGTTTCAGTATGATGATAGCTCATAATAACCACACAAAACAAACAATAGTCATTAATTCTTTATTGTTAGGTTTGCATTTACAACACATTTTATATACATTGCTACTGATTTTAAGTGCACACAAATTAGTTGCGTTGTCTCTGTTATTTATATTAGTTTCTATTTTGAGTTTGTTTACCGGTGATGAACTTCAGACATGGCGTGACGGACATTAGAGTCTTCCTCTTCTTCTTCTCTTATTTAATGACGGATTCCAAACAACTTTTAGGTGCATACCGCCACCTACTGTACAGGAGTGTGTGTCATCATGTCATTTTACAATTATTTAAATTCTACTCCACAACCCTGTGTCTTTTAAAAATGTAAATAGTGCCTTCCTGGTGATTCTGATCTCCTCTCCGTCTCCTTCTGATCCCAGTATCCCTGCCTCCTGAACTTATCTTTCACCAACAGTACAATATTACATGTTCAACATTTTCACAGTTCTCTATTCCTTTTCCCCATTAAACACAACGTGCCCTTCAGCCTGTGTGATCCACTCTGAGTCTCGTCAGCACTTTCCTCTCTCCTGTTCCTTTCCATGTAATTCTTTATACTGACACATTGTTGTATTTTATAATATCTCCTTCCTTTCCTGTCTTCCTCCCACCATTTCTGCCATATTTGAAGTCCTTTCTTCTTAACCACCGCTTTTCCTTCGCCTTTTCCTAGTGGAATTGTAACTGTGATTAGCTTTAGCAATGCCTCTTTAGCCCGTTTGTCTGCAGTCTCATTCCCTTTACCACTCATCCCTGCGCAGTGACATCTTTTCTATGTAATTTTTGGACGTCCAATTTCGGTTCAATGAAGGGGTTGTTTTGTAACGCCAGACAACATCTTTTGCCGACTTCTACCGCACGTCTAATGTTGACGTCCATGAGACCTCCGTGTAAGGGTTATTTATAGTCCAAATGTGGTCGAATAGATGGATGTTGGACCGTCGGACCCAATATAGACATGATCTGCACGTCTATCCGGTGTCCACTGTGTAGTGGGATGCGCTGGCACCCAACAAACCTGTACATCTATGCCACACGATGCAATCTTAGCAAACTGTGATAAAGTCCTATCAGTAGATCTTCTCTGGCCGATGTCATTGACTGTATGCTCTTTATGATAGCTAAAGAGTCTGTGCCGAGTCAGGTCTGACCTCTTCAAGCCACTGCAATGATGACCGCCACTGTTTATACAGATAACCGCTCAGATAATCTTTTGGAGAGATTTATTTTAAATTCTGGGATATGAATGCCAACTCCCACACATTCCTGTTTGTTCTTGGATCCGTCTGTGTAAATCTATAAATAATTATAATAATTTTCTCATGTAAATGCTTGTTTTAACTCCCACTTCCTCTATTCTCTTTTCTTTTCCAGGATATTAAATCTGCCTTTACTTCTGGAAAAAGCCATGGTGGAATATTACTAACTGGATTGGTCGTGGTAAAATCTAAGGCTTGTCCATCCAAACCCAAGCCGCTGAACCCTGGAACACTCCCAACATTCCTGTATTGTTTCTTTTGTTGGGTTTTCATTCCCACTTCCTTTTAATCTGATCCAATACGCCAGTGCAAGTTCCTCTTCTTAACTCTTCTTAACAGTGGTATGCCTGCTTTATGAGTATAGCATTAATGGGGGTTGTCTTCACAGCTCCGATGCAGACACGTAATGCTCTATACTGTAATCTATGAATTTTTCCCAATATCGTTTTTGCTGCTGCTCCATAAACTACACAACCATAATCTATTGCTGACCACAGGCATGCCCTATAGATGTGAATTAACGACTCTATCTGCACCCCAGTCACATCCAGCCACAGCTCTCAGAAGGGTTAAGATTAGAGTCCAGGCAGGAACAGAGGATTTAAGTGTTACCAGAGCCCGTCTACGGAGAGCCTGGCCACTCCCTATTAAAGTCCTATTGTACCGAATTGTGGTTGTAGTTCCACTGGAGTTCCACTGGGGGCGATCGCCCGAGTGCATGAGTGAATGGGAGTCTATGGAGCTAGATGGCTAAATGTGTCTCTCTCACCCGATTGCCGCTGAGAAATCTCAGATTTGATTGTAGGTTTTGCAAGTTCAACATGGGTTATAGGTCGAAAGTTGAATGAACGAGTGCTTATGTCCTTTCCATTTCTTACAGGTTGAGTTGTTGTTGCCCATAACACGCTAGCATTCTCCTAATGAACGCTGGTTGGTCAGTGAAGGACTGATTACGACCAGAGACACCGCTTGATGGCATCGTGGCGTCCGAAGCGGGACCAGAATGTTAAGAACTTTAGTTTTACAGAAACTCTTCTAGCTCGTGTTTACCTGTGTCCGCTGTCTCGAGAGAACAGAAAGTGAAGAGCGCGAACGCACCAGTGACTGAAGGATTGCCGTAAAGCATTATCTCTGGTCGCACGATGTGTGTGACGTCATTGACATTTTAAAAGACTTTTTAAAGCAAATAAGTGACTCTAAAAAATCTAACACCCAACAATGGGTAATTTCTTTGCATCTCGTTTCGAATACAACATTCAAATTACTAGACAAAAAATTATATCCTGAGAAAAGTGTATTTTGAAGGGTATATCTCCATAGACCTCCATTCATTCTGCACTCGTCCTGTGAGCGCCCTCACGTGGAGCCGGAGTCGTCCTGTGAGCGCCCTCACGTGGAGCCGGAGTCGTCCTGTGAGCGCCCTCACGTGGAGCCGGAGTCGTCCTGTGAGCGCCCTCACGTGGAGCCGGAGTCGTCCTGTGAGCGCCCTCACGTGGAGCCGGAGTCGTCCTGTGAGCGCCCTTATGTGGAGCCGGAGTTGTCCTGTGAGCGCCCTCACGTGGAGCCGGAGTCGTCCTGTGAGCGCCCTCATGTGGAGCCGGAGTCCTGTGAGCGCCCTCACGTGGAGCCGGAGTCGTCCTGTGAGCGCCCTCACGTGAAGCCGGAGTTGTCCTGTGAGCGCCCTCACGTGGAGCCGGAGTCGTCCTGTGAGCGCCCTCACGTGGAGCCGGAGTTGTCCTGTGAGCGCCCTCATGTGGACCCGGAGTCGTCCTGTGAGCGTCCCCATGTGGAGCCGGAGTCGTCCTGTGAGCGCCCTCACGTGGAGCCGGAGTCGTCCTGTGAGCGTCCTCACGTGGAGCCGGAGTCGTCCTGTGAGCGCCCTCATGTGGAGCCGGAGTCGTCCTGTGAGCGTCCTCACGTGGAGCCGGAGTCGTCCTGTGAGCGCCCTCATGTGGAGCCTGAGTCGTCCTGTGAGCGCCGTCCTGTGAGCGCCCTCATGTGGAGCCTGAGTCGTCCTGTGAGCGCCCTCACGTGGAGCCGGAGTCGTCCTGTGAGCTTCTCACGTGGAGCCGGAGTCGTCCTGTGAGCGCCCTGATGTGGAGCCGGAGTCGTCCTGTGAGCGCCCTCACGTGGAGCCGGAGTCGTCCTGTGAGCGCCCTCACGTGGAGCCGGAGTCGTCCTGTGAGCTTCTCACGTGGAGCCGGAGTCGTCCTGTGAGCTTCTCACGTGGAGCCGGAGTCGTCCTGTGAGCGCCCTGATGTGGAGGCGGAGTCGTCCTGTGAGCTTCTCACGTGGAGCCGGAGTCGTCCTGTGAGCGCCCTCACGTGGAGCCGGAGTCGTCCTGTGAGCGCCCTGATGTGGAGCCGGAGTCGTCCTGTGAGCGCCCTCATGTGGAGCCGGAGTCGTCCTGTGAGCGCCATCTTGTGAGCGCCGGAGTCGTCCTGTGAGCGCCCTCACGTGGAGCCGGAGTCGTCCTGTGAGCGCCCTCACGTGGAGCCGGAGTCGTCCTGTGAGCGCCGTCCTGTGAGCGCCGGAGTCGTCCTGTGAAAGCCCTCACGTGGAGCCGGAGTCGTCCTGTGAGCGCCGTCCTGTGAGCGCCCTGATGTGGAGCCGGAGTCGTCCTGTGAGCGCCGTCCTGTGAGCGCCGGAGTCGTCCTGTGAAAGCCCTCACGTGGAGCCGGAGTCGTCCTGTGAGCGCCCTCACGTGGAGCCAGAGTCGTCCTGTGAGCGCCCTCACGTGGAGCCGGAGTCGTCCTGTGAGCGCCCTCACGTGGAGTCGTCCTGTGAGCGCCCTCACGTGGAGTCGTCCTGTGAGCGCCCTCACGTGGAGTCGTCCTGTGAGCGCCCTCACGTGGAGTCGTCCTGTGAGCGCCCTCACGTGGAGTCGTCCTGTGAGCGCCCTCACGTGGAGTCGTCCTGTGAGCTTCTCACGTGGAGCCGGAGTCGTCCTGTGAGCGCCCTCACGTGGAGCCGGAGTCGTCCTGTGAGCGCCCTGATGTGGAGCCGGAGTCGTCCTGTGAGCGCCCTCATGTGGAGCCGGAGTCGTCCTGTGAGCGCCATCTTGTGAGCGCCGGAGTCGTCCTGTGAGCGCCCTCACGTGGAGCCGGAGTCGTCCTGTGAGCGCCCTCACGTGGAGCCGGAGTCGTCCTGTGAGCGCCGTCCTGTGAGCGCCGGAGTCGTCCTGTGAGCGCCCTCACGTGGAGCCGGAGTCGTCCTGTGAGCGCCGTCCTGTGAGCGCCCTGATGTGGAGCCGGAGTCGTCCTGTGAGCGCCGTCCTGTGAGCGCCGGAGTCGTCCTGTGAAAGCCCTCACGTGGAGCCGGAGTCGTCCTGTGAGCGCCCTCACGTGGAGCCAGAGTCGTCCTGTGAGCGCCCTCACGTGGAGCCGGAGTCGTCCTGTGAGCGCCCTCACGTGGAGTCGTCCTGTGAGCGCCCTCACGTGGAGTCGTCCTGTGAGCGCCCTCACGTGGAGTCGTCCTGTGAGCGCCCTCACGTGGAGTCGTCCTGTGAGCGCCCTCACGTGGAGTCGTCCTGTGAGCGCCCTCACGTGGAGCCGGAGTCGTCCTGTGAGCGCCGTCCTGGAGCCGGAGTCGTCCTGTGAGCGCCCTCACATGGAGCCGGAGTCGTCCTGTGAGCGCCGTCCTGTGAGCGCCCTCACGTGGAGCCGGAGTCGTCCTGTGAGCGCCCTCACATGGAGCCGGATTCGTCCTGTGAGCGCCCTCAAGGTAGAGCCGGAGTCGTCCTGTGAGCGCCCTCACGTGGAGCCGGAGTCGTCCTGTGAGCGCCCTCACGTGGAGCCGGAGTCGTCCTGTGAGTGCCCTCACGTGGAGCCGGAGTTGTCCTGTGAGCGCCCTCACGTGGAGCCGTAGTTGTCCTGTGAGCGCGGTCCTGTGAGCGCCCTCATGTGGAGCCGGAGTCGTCCTGTGAGCGCCCTCACGTGGAGCACCCTCACGTGGAGCCGGAGTCGTCCTGTGAGCACCCTCATGTGGAGCCGGAGTCGTCCTGTGAGCGCCCTCACGTGGAGCCGGAGTCGTCCTGTGAGCACCCTCATGTGGAGCCGGAGTCGTCCTGTGAGCCCCCTCATGTGGAGCCGGAGTCGTCCTGTGAGCGCCGTCCTGAAGCCTGAGTCGTCCTGTGAGCGCCGTCCTGGAGCCGGAGTCGTCCTGTGAGCGCCCTCACGTGGAGCCGGAGTTGTCCTGTGAGCGCCCTCACGTGGAGCCGGAGTTGTCCTGTGAGCGCCGTCCTGAAGCCGGAGTCGTCCTGTGAGCGCCCTCACGTGGAGCCGGAGTCGTCCTGTGAGCGCCCTCACGTGGAGCACCCTCACGTGGAGCCGGAGTCGTCCTGTGAGCACCCTCATGTGGAGCCGGAGTCGTCCTGTGAGCCCCCTCACGTGGAGCCAGAGTCGTCCTGTGAGCGCCGTCCTGAAGCCGGAGTCGTCCTGTGAGCGCCGTCCTGGAGCCGGAGTCGTCCTGTGAGCGCCCTCACGTGGAGCCGGAGTTGTCCTGTGAGCGCCCTCACGTGGAGCCGGAGTTGTCCTGTGAGCGCCGTCCTGAAGCCGGAGTCGTCCTGTGAGCGCCCTCACGTGGAGCCGGAGTCGTCCTGTGAGCGCCCTCACGTGGAGCACCCTCACGTGGAGCCGGAGTCGTCCTGTGAGCACCCTCATGTGGAGCCGGAGTCGTCCTGTGAGCCCCCTCACGTGGAGCCGGAGTCGTCCTGTGAGCGCCGTCCTGAAGCCGGAGTCGTCCTGTGAGCGCCCTCACGTGGAGCCGGAGTCGTCCTGTGAGCGCCCTCACGTGGAGCCGGAGTCGTCCTGTGAGCGCCCTCACGTGGAGCCGGAGTCGTCCTGTGAGCGCCCTCACGTGGAGCCGGAGTCGTCCTGTGAGCGCCCTCACGTGGAGCCGGAGTCGTCCTGTGAGCGCCCTCACGTGGAGCCGGAGTCGTCCTGTGAGCGCCCTCACGTGGAACTGCAGCCAGTGCAGGAGCCGGACGTTTACTGGGAGTGGGAGTTCTCCCCATATTAGACATTCTCTGGCGTTACTGGTTCCGCCCGGACATACCATTCGCTGGGAGTTGCCCGGGGGAGGAAGAAACGTAAATGTCTTTATTTTTTTATTTCTTTAGTTGTATATTTATGGTATTTGAATACATTTTGCTTTCCTTATCTTTATTTACTATGTATCTCGATTTGATTTTGATTTACTTAAGGTTATATGTTGAATGTGTAGCTAAATTGTTTTCCCTCTTAATTTGTAATGGGCCCATCCTCTCTTTTATAAGCTGTTGCTTTGTTCATTTGAGCAGGTCAGTTTTAGTTTAGTTTTTTTAAAAAATTTTTTTACCTTATTTTCTGTTTGTTTATTTTATTTTTGTTGTAAGAAATGTATGAGTTTGTGAAGTTTTTTTTTTTTTTTGGTTCAAATAAAGACCCATTTTTCGTAATAAGCTTGTGTCCCTGACTCCTTGGTCCCTCACACTGCGTCATGCATCTCTTTGTGGATATTTACTACACACATCCGTGACACTAACGGTCTAGCAAGTTTCTCAAAGTTAAGAAGAAACGTTCTTCCAGTAACATTAATAAAACTTTCTTTCAAAGTCTTCTGGTCTTTAATAATGTTACCTCACAATCATTATACATTGCCCATTGAATGTTTTTTTTTTCTGAAGTGCTGGACCTTTTTTTAAATGTTTTTGTTTCACAATATTCAAAAGTTGCGTTCCCATAATCTTTGAAGAATTATAAAATGGAATGTTCCGTTAACATTCCATAACCAAGATTTTTTTTAAATGGCCGTTTAGTGAACATTCAGAAATAACATTTTCAAAAGTTAATGTAAACATTCACAAAACATTAGAATATATTTGTTAGCTGGGTGTCTGCATTACTCCCTGCTTGCAGACTAAAACATCTCTAACAGCCTAACAACTTTTAATTAACCCCAATAATGAAAAACATCAAAGTAAAAAAAAAAAATCACTCACACTCACACACAGAAAAAGAGAGCAAGAAATATGTTTGAAAAGTCATGTCAAAAGGTAAAATGTATTGTTACATACACACTGTATGTAGCCTTTATCACATTTCGGACCAAAGAACATTCCATAAATGAACCGTATCATATTTTTACAGAAATAGTTATTACAAATAGAGGCTCTATTCCAAAAATTATACAAAGTTTTGCCTTTTTTACAGTGGAAATCAGAAGTTAGTTTACAGAGCTTTTATAATCATTAATAATCCTTCGATCCATTATAAGCGTTCAGACTCGTACTCCTCTTCACATTTACTGTTGGTTGAGCTGCAAGTAGAAGGCCTTCTTTTACACCTGGAAAAAACACTATAATTATTTACAGTGCACAACAAAAGTGAGTTCATCCCTGTGCAATAACACACACATGTCAAATAATTGAAAATAACTTCTCAATAATTATCTTATTTCTTATTTAAATAAAATAAAAGACAATACAGAAAAAAACAGGCTCCAAAGTAGAACCTGATACATTATTGAGCACATCTGTGATTTACATTGCATGAACATGGTTATGAAATATTTGCGCTATGCATGTTGGACACACACACATTTAAAGGATGGAGAAATGTGCCCATGCTGCAGTTCTCACTAAACAACACTTAATTTCATTGTTCTGGGTGCCATAAAGTCTGCATGTGTTTTTATACAAGCAAATCTTCAGTGAATCAGACAGTAATGTAAAGTACTGCTAATGCTACAGCAAACAGCAGGGGGCGCTGCTCTCGCCTGGCTTACCAAACTGAAGTCTGCATCTGACTGATGGTCTCGGGTAAAGGAGATCCGAAACTCTCCGGGAGAAGGAGGTACAGCAAGCCGGAGAGGACATTCAGACTGCCGATTAAGATGTACGGCAGAGACTTGTAGAAGCCTCCTGTAGCAGAACAACACCAGATCCTGAACAAGGGCTTTTGATACGCATGTTTGAGAAGTTATGGACAATACACACATCATATATTTAGATTTTTAACTCTTTTACCGTCTTTTAAAATAGTACAGCATCTTCAAAATATCAAATTTTGTTAAAATAGATATACATATCGGTTTGGAATGACACAAGGGCGAGTAAAGGACAAATACATCATTTGTATAGAAACCTGGTTTTGAGAACAGATTGCCTGTGGGCCAAATTATTTTCTTCCTCAGTATTTTTGTCATTTTCCAGTACAGATATCTAAACATTCTTAAAGGATTAGTTCACCTCAAAATTAAAATTACCTGATAATTTACTCACCCCAATGCCATCCAAGATGTTCATGTCTTTCTTAAGTTTTTTGACTATTTTTCTCCACACAATGGACTTGTCTTCAACGGTAACCAAATTGTTAAAGTCCGAATCAATGCAGTTTCAAAGGGCTTTGAAGAGCTTCAAACGGCTCTGCACGACCCCAGCTGAGGAACAGGGTCTTATCTAGCGAAACCATCGCTCATTTTCTAAAAAAATGTTTTAAATGTATATACTTTTTAACCACAATTGTTGGTCTTGTGCTGGTCTGCGACGCGCAGGCATTACGTCATCACGCTGGAAAGGTCACGCTGGACGTAGGCGGAAGTACCGCCCCATTGTTTTAAACGTCAAAGATACGCACACGAAAGGACCATTTTAAACAATAAATGGACACAAAGACATAAATATGTCATTCAACATACAATAAAATTTGAACGATCCTCCTTCTTCACGCTTGTAAACAACGGGGCGGTGCTTCCGCCTACGTCCAGCGTGACCTTTCCAGCGTGATGACGTAATGCCTGGCGGGTCGCAGAGCTCTGTGAAGCTCTTCAAAGCCCTTTGAAACTGCATTGATTCAGACTTTAACAATTTGGTTACCGTTGAAGTCCATTGTGTGGAGAAAAATCCTGAAATATTTTCCTCAAAAAACGTAATTTCTTTTCCACTGAAGAAATCAAGATACACTTATTACATCGATGATTTCTGAGATGAGATAGGAGAGGTTATAGACCTAAGTAGATGAAGTATGGTGCAGAAAGGCTGCCCACTCTGGATGCCATGGAGCAGGTTCCCAAAGCCGTGCCCCTCACCACGGTGGGGTAAAGCTCGGCAGTCGCTGGGTACACGATCGAGAACGCTGCCGACAGACCGAACTTTCCCAGCATCACCAGAGCTATGGTAACATAACTCATATCTACAGGTTAAAAGAGACAAAACATAACATCCAAAGTTGACCAAATACTGCAAAAAAGGATGCTCTTCCTCAGTATTTCTGTCTTGTTTTCTAGTACAAATATCTCAACCTTCTTAAAACAAGATACTGTTACTTGAGAAGCAAAATGACTCAAGATATATTTTCTGAAAAATGTGCCAAAATCAAGTGAGTTTATGCTTAAAACGAGAACAAATATCTGCCAATGGGATTAGAAAAAACAAGATAATTTTTCTGGCCCCATTGGAAGATATTTTACTTCTTAACTTATTTTTTGATACATTTGCATTTCAGAAAATAAGACTTAATATGTGATTTTGCTTCTCAAGTAACTGATTGATTGATTGTTTATAGTTTAATGCTATGGCTATATTCATGGCAAGAACAAAGTTAAAAATGACAAGTAAAAAAAACTAAATTTATCATGATTTAAGAATGTTTAGATATTTGCACTAGAAAACAAGACAGAAATTCTGAGGAAGAACATCAAGGATCAAACACATCATTAGACAGTCATGCCAAAGTTTGTCAGAAAATCCAGCAAATGCTGACAATGAATTGTTTAACCCTCAGGGTGTGTTCTGGTCATTTTGACCCGGAGAGGATTTTCTTTTCCCCAAAAATGCTAGTTAATATTATGACATTGGACTTAAACTGACTTTACTCAACAAGGGTATAACTACTTACTCAAAAATTTTCCGGTTAAAAAATGACCAGCCTACAAAAATAGCTTATATATCGCTCGTTATGCTATATTATCACCAAATATTATCACGTAATATTTGATCGAGGTATGGATATGAATAGCTCACTTGAGCGGGCTGCTAGATGTGAATGTGCTTTCTCTAAAAGAGTCCTCCGATCTAGCAGACAACGCTCTGAGGTGGAGAGGTCCTGGAAGAAACCATATTCAGCTCGTATTCATTCTTTTCATCATGTGAATTACATGAACATTGAGAGGATGAGAGATCACGGTTATGGATATGTAGGGATGGGTACCGAGAACGGGTACCTCTCCTCCGAGGAGCAGGACACAGAGAAGCCGTGACCAGAGGAGGGTGAAGAAGGATTTGAGGGAGATCATTGAGACGAAGCATGCTGGTAAACAGCCGTGCTTTAGAGGGAAGTAACATCCCCCTGTTTCTGCTTCCCCTAATGTGTTGGGGTTCTGTTAAGCAGGTATTTGTGTCAGTGCATTGCATAAGGGTTGGCATTAGCGTCCTCAAGCAGGCTAAGGTTGAGGCTGCCTCCCCTGATAGTGGGTTCCTTAAGTAGGCGGCTCCCTTAGATAGTGAAGTGTAACTTCCTCTCCTTCTTTAGGGAATTATACCTTTGGGCTAAGTAGTGGAGAATCTTCACCCCTGAATCTTTTTAAAGAGGCTCCCTTATTCTGTTAAGCTGGCGGAGTGAACTTCTCCTTTGAGGTTTAGGAAGGTCTTCGTTCCCAGTTTTCAAGCTCCCTTATGGTAGCCGCCTCCATTGGGGGCTGCGGTTCACAACAAAAAGGGAAGAGCCATTGCAGTAAAGGTTGAAGCTGCCTCCCCCTATTGGTCAGTACCTTATTAGGTAGCTCTCTTATGTTCGTAAAGCTGTGGCTGCCTCCCCAAAGGTTGGGCTTTTAAGTAGGCGGCCCCTTAACAAGTCATTGTATTATACTAAGGTTGTAGCTGTCCCTTTGTGGATCCCTTGAGTAGACGGCTCCTTTAGGTCATGAAGTGTAGCTTCCTTCCCTAAAAAGGTAATTAGGAAGTTCCTTCACATGTATTTAATGTAGTATTGTAAAAAGCACTATATAAAAAATGGTGACTTGGCTTGACTTGAGTATCCTCACCCCTAGGGGTTTCCTTTAAGTAAGAAGATCCTTATTACCAACAAAGTGGTATCTTCCTCCCCCTAGTGTTGGGTCCTGTAAGTAGGAAGCTTCCTTGTGTTTACCAGGGTGTGGGCTTCCCCAAATGGTGTAAGCTTTATAGAAAGCCCCATCTAGGCTGGTAGAATGAGTTGCACCCTCACCATTATGGGTTCTAAGCAAGGTCCTTGTCACAGTTTTGAGCACTCGCGATCTCCCTTTTTGTGATATGCTGAAGATTCAAGGTTAGCCGCCTCCTCCTATAGGAGTCTTTTAACCAGGCCGCTACATGATGGTTATGAAGTCATAGCTACCTCCCCGAAAATCGTGGTCTCCTTAGTAGGAGGCTCCTTCATTTACCTAAATGAAACTGCCTCCCTATTTGGGCTCTTCTATAGGCAGTTTCCCTAGGATACAAGCTTTCGCAAATTCGCAAGGTCATAGCCGCCTCCCCTATAATGGGTTTTTAAGCAGACTTGTGTAAGCAACGAAGTAGAAACAGCCTCCCCCACTTGGGCAGTATCCTTGTGTGCGCCAGAGACCGATAATGTGGTTGAGCCTGGGCCTCCTCTTTGGGATCTGTAAGTAGGTTCTCTGCTACCACAAGAGAGCTCGAGATGATCCCCAGACTGCAGGGGCTGTGATGGAGTGTACCCTCCAAGTTGCTGGAATACCTTCTCTTGGGTCCTCCATGCTCTGTTCCGGCTCAGGCAGACTTTGGAGACTATAGCACGGCTAATACTCATCCCCATTTCTAGCCTAGTCTAAGTTGGGGATCACAGTCTTGGGTGAGTGTTGGACTCCCCTCACTCAGAGGGTCTATGTGCTGAGTCCTCAGCTCCTCGGAGAACCCATCTCTGGGCCCTGGTGAGAAGTGGTTATTGCCTTGAGCTTTGCTTTCCTTCTCACTGGTTGAGTGCTGGCCTTGCGAGATGCTGACTTTAGAGCCCCTTTCACACATCGCGTTGATCCCGGGAAATTGCCAGAACGCCTTCTGTGTGAACGCAAACACGACCCGGGATTGATGCCGGGATCGATGCCGGATTGGGGACCTAGTAACATTGGCGGGATCAGTCCCGGAACGCGCGCTGTGTGAACAAAAGCGGCAACCAATGCCGTGTCGTAATGATGACGCTGAAGTGAAGTGAAAGCAGGCTAGTGAAACGGTACGTAATGCGCTAGTTTATGATTGAATCAGAGAAAAAAATGCACAAGCGTGGTTTCTCCAGAGAGAGATCGCAGCTCATAAGCAAACTATACACGCTGCTGAGACATTACATGTCACATCGATGTCACGTGTCTTTACGGGATTTTTACGGGTTGTGTGTGAACGCACTGCACTCTCTGATTCTGGAAAATCACTGGCAGTGTGAATGAACCAAAATCGAACGATCCCGGGTCAAATCCCGGGTCGCTTTATCCGTGTATTTTCCGGAATCTCTGTGTGAAAGGGGCTTAGATCAGACGGGGTGGAGCATTTTAGGGGTTGAGTGGTGTTTAGGGGTTGAACCAGATCACCTTACATGTATTTAAGGAATGCCGTCCCCCTAGTGGCGTATTTCTAAGTAGGCAGTTTCCTTATGTTTCATGATGCATTGCTGCCTCCCAACAGGTTGAGTTTACAAGCAGACGGCCCTTCATGAGTCAACATTAAGGGTGAAGCTTGCTCCACCCTGATAGCGGGTCCCTTAAGTAGACAACTCCCTTAGGTCAAGAGTGACATGAGGTCATGAGGCGAGGAAACTAGTGTTTTCTTGTGCCAGTATTCCCTTAGAGATAATGTCTGGCGTAATGTCAGGTTGACCTTACCAGACCTTGAGCTCCATTCTTCTTAGGGCTTGGAGCTTGTGTGGTGGGAATAGTGTTACTGACAGTTATAAGCTGTTTTCCTCATGGGGACCAAATAATTTCCCCACTAGGACAAGGATTTCAGATATTGTCATCCTTGTGGGGAAATTTTGTTCCCATAACATAGGGTTTTCCAGGACCACACACACACACACACACACACACACACACACATACACACACACACACACACATACACACACACACACACACACACACACACACACACACACACACACACACACACATACATAAATACTCGGTTTAGCTATCTTTGTGGGGATTCCCCATAGGCATAATGATCTTTATACTGTACAAACTGTATTTTCTATCCCCTAACACTATCCCTAAACCTGTCCATCACAGAAAACTTTCTGCAATTCTACATTTTCAAAAAAGAAAACATAATTTAGTCCCTCGTGGGGACTGCTGGTTGGATCCAACAATGTAATATAAACTTGTACACACACTCACACTCACACACACACACACACACACACATGCACCCACGCACGCACGCACACACGCACGCGCACACACACACACACACACACACACACACACACACACACACACACACACACACACACACACTTTATCGTCAGATCAATGAGGCCAACGATCAATCAGTTCCAAAAAGAAACACCAAAACTGTCCTAATTGAAACAAGCTGACAAAAAGATGTAATATTTGGTGATAATATAGCATAACTAGATATTTATAAGCTATTTTTAAAAGGCCGGTCATTTTTGACTGAGAAAACAAAAAGCGTTACATGATTTTCAACACAGCATAAGGGTTAAACACAATCAAAAGGTAACACTAAACCTTCTATTCAATATTTCTGCTGAAACTGATGTTTTAATGAATATCTTGCATACCAGATTACAGTTAAATTTCTCACGTTGTGGTATGAGGTGAATGAAGAGAAGAAGCAGTCCTCCGAGTGACAGGGTGGAGGACAAGCAGAGGCGGCGTGGCAGGCGGCGGAGCATCAGCCAGGCCATGAGGAGCGCCGGCACCTCCACCACTGCCGACAAGAAGCAGTTCAGGAAGATGTTTCCATGTAGACTGGACGTGTTCAGAGACAAGGCACAGTATCCAATCGAAACGGCAAACCTAACAGGAGAGAGTGAGCGAGTGAGCGGCAGGTCCATTCACATGATATAATATTCACTTTAAAATATGATACTGCTTTTTACGAGTTCCTTTGCCCATATAATCTTTAAGCTGATAAGGTTGAGCGTATTTGGCTTGCAGTGGAGGGGCTCGAGGAAGCAGCTTCAACTCGAGCTTAGATCTTAGATAAACCCCCAGTGGGACTACTGATGCTTGGAGGAGGAGTACGGTAACAAGATGCCTAAAGTATGCAGGTGGAGCTGGGGAGGTGGAGGGACGCCAGAACAGCTGATGCCGGAGCGAGGTGAGCGGCTGCTTTGGCGGTTAATTGAAAGATAAGATGGGTTCACTCCTCCCGAAATTACGTTGTGAACCGCAATTATATAAATGGTTGTGTTTTTTTTTTTTAAGTATTTGATTCCCGCATGACTAAAAACCAACTCATAACCAACAAAATGCTGATCATAGAAAAGTCAGCACAAACATCTCAGTCTTACCACAAAACAAATACTGGAAGACCTTTACATCTTTAAATACAAAACACATTTGGGACCAAGAGTGTGAGACCACATCAAAATCTCTAAATTAGTTTGAACCCAGTAATAACGTTCTTTTAACAATAAAATGCTATGATTTAAGTTTCTGCCATATTTCTAATCAAACAAGCAAATATATGACATTAATCGTGTGACTCTTTGTACAAATGCTCTGCTGTGGAACATAGAAAAGAGACACAACAAATACTGAGACATTCACAAAAAGTCAAGCTTTTCACATAATTGTTAACTCTACATTTGCATTGTTATGTACACTAAAAAGGTTCTATATTTAGTAGTGGCCAAAAGTGATGTCCGGCCTAGGAAAATTTACATTTCAAATATTATAAAAAATTTGTAAAACATTTTTGTAAGCATATTGCATACTTGTGCTTGGAGTCGATTGTTTTATTCCTGATAATAACGCAATGAAACATGCCAAATTATGCTGACATAATTTTTGGCCATAAATTATGAACACATGCAAAAACAAGAGAGAACCAACTAAATATTAGTAATTGATCATGTTGTTGTCAATGTTTGCTTTTTCCTGTCAGCTTTTTGTTTTTCTGTGTATTTTGTTTGGCATACCGTAATAAAATAAAACCTGTAGTTGTAGTTTGTATTTTTTTTGCCAAATAATTTTGTCAAATAAACACCTTAACCAAGTTTAGTGTTTTGGTCTTCCCTTGTATTTAAAATATCTCAAAAATATAAAATATTTTCCTCATATTTTGATGGTTTAATGAACTTGTAGGGTCATTTAAACACATCTCCCTCCAGACATGACTTTAGTACACTGCTGTAGAACCTTCCTCATATAACGAACCTTCATGGGATCATTTTATGGATTTAGTATAATTTTTTTCAATTAGTTTTTTATTTCGATTATATTTTAAACAGCTTGTAAACATACTTTATCACTAGATACAATTTGAAATAACCTTTTAAGCATGAAAGCATTAATTTGAGACATTTCTCCTTTTGTTATAAAGCATTGTCAAGCTACTGGTTTGTGCTCATAACTTCCCAGCTTGATTGGGATTAACACATTAACAAGGAGATTTCGAACTGGATTTCACTCTTCTTTTATTCCAACATTCATTTGTAAAAGGTAATGAAAAGTGAAAAACCTTTAAACAGAAACAAAATACTTTTGTAAATAAATGCTTTTTAGACAAGAATTACTGTTACAGTAGTTCTCATCAGATGTAAATCACACAGTCTTTACTCAACGCTGTCATAAATTTCAGCTTAATACAAAAGCAGTATATAAAATGTCATATTAAACAATTATTATAAATGTTTAAAGATTTTACAGATTAAAATGCAACTTTGACATTTTAAATTTACCAAAGAACATTCCACAATAACTGAGCTAAAACAACATTAAAGTGAATACAAACAAGGGTGCAATAAATTCTCATAACTAACATTTGCTGTGCTATTGCTCAGTAAACAGTTCAAAGGCCACAAACAATCAGTGCTTAAAATACAAGTTTCCGCGCTAGATGTAAACAGTTCCGTTCATATAAGAAAGTAGGTCATGATCTGTAGCAGCTCATCATGTAATAACTGCACATAATGTAATAAGTATTACATTGTAATTGTAATAAAATGTTCATAATGTAATAATTTTATCAAAACAAATAAAACCTTAAGCTCATAATGTTTTAACAATTTTACATTATGAGAAATTTATTACATTATAAACTCACCAAAACCATGTAATATTTTCATAATTGTAATAGCTTTTAAAATGAAATAAAATTAGTATTCCCTTACAGTACATTTTTAAAAATCTAAATCCAGTCTTAACCTGCCAACAAAATCCACCAGAATAGTACTATTATTATTATTATCACTACTACTTCTTGTATACACACTGTTAAATGACAAACAGTGTGTTGTGAAGAAAACCCCACAGTATCAATATAGCAATGATGTGTGTGTGTGTGTGTGTGTGCGTGAGAGATTGTGTGAGTGTGTGTGTGTGTGTGTGTGTGTGTGTGTGTGTGTGTGTGTGTGCGCGTAAGAGAGAGAGAGAGAGTGAGAGTAATTGTGTGTGTGTGTGTGTGTGCACGTGAGAGATGGTGTGTGTGTGTGCGCGCGCGTGTGTGTGTGTGTAATATGTGTGTGTGTGTGTGTGTGTGTGTGTGTGAGAGACTGTGTGTGTGTGTGTGTCTGTGTGTACGTGTGTGTGTGTGTGCGCGTGTGTGTGTGTGTGCGCGCGTAAGAGAGAGAGAGAGAGAGAGAGAGAGTGAGTGTGTGTGGGTGCGTGTGTGTGTGTGTGTGTGCGTGAGAGATACTGTGTATGTGTGTGTGTGTGAGCGCGCATGTGTGTGTGTGTGTGTGAGAGTGTGTGTGTGTGTGCGTGTGTGTGTGTGTGTGTGTGATAAAACATGCTATCTGCTTCAGCCAACGGCAGCACAGAGCACAAGTTAAGCAAACATTTCTTCACTTTAATATAAGTTACAGCAAAACAAAGCCTGATTGTACATCAGAGTGCATGTTGAAAAATATAGTACAACTAACAATCTAACTAACTCTAACAAACACCTCCCTGCTAAAACGGTTTGTTTTTGTGATGTAAAAAAGAAGAAAGATAAAACCTGAACTTCTGCACCTTTAATCAACTACTACTACTAGTTGTAGTATCAGTAATCTGGTGGATTTTGTAGGAGGTTTAAAACTGGATTTAGATTTTTAAAATGTACTGTAAAGGAATATAAATGCTTTGTTTATTAATAATAACAACAATAATAATAATGATATTATAATAATTGCATGAATATTTAAATCTGTTACATTATGGAGACTTGATATAGTTTTTTTAATGTACTGTAATGCAATACTAATATTTTTATGTTTTTGGTGAGTTTATAATGTAATAAATTTCTCATAATGTAAAAAATGTTATTGCATTATGAGCTTAAGATTTTAGTATTTAATTATGAACATTTTATCACAAAATAATGTAATACTTATTACATTATGTGCAGTTTTTATATTATGTGCAGTTATTACATGCTCCGTGATTGACTAGGCCACCGCCAACATCTTAATATCGGTAAACATCCTTTGTTCACTAAAATAAAATATTAATAAACTCCTCACCGGCTGCCGCTCCAGAATCTGAGGATGCGTTAGGTAATTAAAGAGCATATTGCAGGTAAAACAAAATCTAAATTATTATATAACCTTGTATGAAAATACCATATGAAAAGTTAATGCAGGATTTAAAATGTTTTAAAACAACATAAGGGCACTAATTTAGTAGATAAAGTGCGCGTTTCTTGGACTGCTCGTAAAAACGGCTTTTTTTTTTCAACATCGCGTCATTTTACGTCCCGCTAGGGAGCCTCAGCCTCGGCTCAGTGCAGAGTAGGCTTCAGTGAGAGCGGCCGTGAGTCAGTGTGTTTTCGGTAGTTTTTGTATTTTAATTTATCATCGTCATGGTAAATTATTGTTTGTGGAGGTTGCAAAAACTCCGGCCTGTCAGGACATCGAGTCCACAGGTTTCCATAACAAGAAAAAGGACGGTGCTGTATATCTTTCGTGCCTGGTGCGGTGTGTGCCGGTGAAGAGACGGGATTTCTCTTCCGCATCGGCTTCGAGAACCGCGGTCGTGTGTAGCGTTCACTTCAGATCGTGTGTAGCGTTCACTTCAGATCGTGTGTAGCGTTCACTTCAGATCGTGTGTAGTGTTCACTTCAGATCGTGTGTAGCGTTCACTTCAGATCGTGTGTAGCGTTCACTTCAGATCGTGTGTAGTGTTCACTTCAGATCGTGTGTAGCGTTCACTTCAGATCGTGTGTAGTGTTCACTTCAGATCGTGTGTAGCGTTCACTTCAGATCGTGTGTAGCGTTCACTTCAGATCGTGTGTAGCGTTCACTTCAGATCGTGTGTAGCGTTCACTTCAGATCGTGTGTAGCGTTCACTTCAGATCGTGTGTAGCGTTCACTTCAGATCGTGTGTAGTGTTCACTTCAGATCGTGTGTAGCGTTCACTTCAGATCGTGTGTAGCGTTCACTTCAGATCGTGTGTAGCGTTCACTTCAGATCGTGTGTAGCGTTCACTTCAGATCGTGTGTAGCGTTCACTTCAGATCGTGTGTAGCGTTCACTTCAGATCGTGTGTAGTGTTCACTTCAGGTCGTGTGTAGCGTTCACTTCAGATCGTGTGTAGCGTTCACTTCAGATCGTGTGTAGCGTTCACTTCAGATCGTGTGTAGCGTTCACTTCAGATTGTGTGTAGCGTTCACTTCAGGTCGTGTGTAGCGTTCACTTCAGATCGTGTGTAGCGTTCACTTCAGATCGTGTGTAGCGTTCACTTCAGATCGTGTGTAGCGTTCACTTCAGATCGTGTGTAGCGTTCACTTCAGATCGTGTGTAGCGTTCACTTCAGATCGTGTGTAGCGTTCACTTCAGATCGTGTGTAGCGTTCACTTCAGATCGTGTGTAGTGTTCACTTCAGATCGTGTGTAGCGTTCACTTCAGATCGTGTGTAGCGTTCACTTCAGATCGTGTGTAGCGTTCACTTCAGATCGTGTGTAGCGTTCACTTCAGATCGTGTGTAGTGTTCACTTCAGATCGTGTGTAGCGTTCACTTCAGATCGTGTGTAGTGTTCACTTCAGATCGTGTGTAGCGTTCACTTCAGATCGTGTGTAGCGTTCACTTCAGATCGTGTGTAGCGTTCACTTCAGATCGTGTGTAGCGTTCACTTCAGATCGTGTGTAGTGTTCACTTCAGATCGTGTGTAGCGTTCACTTCAGATCGTGTGTAGTGTTCACTTCAGATCGTGTGTAGTGTTCACTTCAGATCGTGTGTAGCGTTCACTTCAGATCGTGTGTAGCGTTCACTTCAGATCGTGTGTAGCGTTCACTTCAGATCGTGTGTAGCGTTCACTTCAGATCGTGTGTAGCGTTCACTTCAGATCGTGTGTAGCGTTCACTTCAGATCGTGTGTAGTGTTCACTTCAGATCGTGTGTAGCGTTCACTTCAGATCGTGTGTAGCGTTCACTTCAGATCGTGTGTAGTGTTCACTTCAGATCGTGTGTAGCGTTCACTTCAGATCGTGTGTAGCGTTCACTTCAGATCGTGTGTAGCGTTCACTTCAGATCGTGTGTAGCGTTCACTTCAGATCGTGTGTAGTGTTCACTTCAGATCGTGTGTAGCGTTCACTTCAGATCGTGTGTAGCGTTCACTTCAGATCGTGTGTAGCGTTCACTTCAGATCGTGTGTAGCGTTCACTTCAGATCGTGTGTAGCGTTCACTTCAGATCGTGTGTAGCGTTCACTTCAGATCGTGTGTAGCGTTCACTTCAGATCGTGTGTAGCGTTCACTTCAGATCGTGTGTAGCGTTCACTTCAGATCGTGTGTAGCGTTCACTTCAGATCGTGTGTAGCGTTCACTTCAGATCGTGTGTAGTGTTCACTTCAGATCGTGTGTAGCGTTCACTTCAGATCGTGTGTAGCGTTCACTTCAGATCGTGTGTAGCGTTCACTTCAGATCGTGTGTAGTGTTCACTTCAGATCGTGTGTAGCGTTCACTTCAGATCGTGTGTAGCGTTCACTTCAGATCGGAGGATTATCATCTCGGCGATATGATGGAGTTCAACATATGGGATGCCGAAGCAAGAATATTGATCGTCTTATACTGTACCAATTGCATCAAATAGAGTTATATAGGTAGTCATGCCCTAAATAGAGGCAACTTGTGATTGAAAAACAAAATTACTAGGTTGTTTAAATATTCAAATCTTTAATTTTCTGTTTATGTTATAACCCAGGTGAAAAATATGTATTAAAAATATACTTGAGTATGTTTTTAGTACAATACAAATATACTCAAGTATAGTTTTTATACATTTAATAGTATACATCTACCCTAAACATACTAATGTCTGCTGGCCTGATATACGATGGTAATAATCTGTCCAATATTGTGAGCACAGTGTATATCGTTAGCGAACGTGTATCTATAAGCACGTCTCTCACGAAGACACCTGTCCTGTTCTCCACTGGTTCTCCTCACACCACAACTCAATGTGTCTCTGACCGTTCTGTCTGACATTAGTCCTGCTCTCTTGGCAGCATAGCAGGCTCATAATTGTATGGCTGTGTGGTCCGACTCCGTCATACGAGTAAGTACTTCCTCAGCGTCCGAAATGTCATTGCGATCCATTGTTTTCCTGTTGTCTGAATCGACCGCTCTCCCGCCCGTTACGTCACGCCCATTTTCAGACGCGGAAGTAAAATTTTCTCACAAAAACGACTCCAGAAGCGTATGTAGTGTATTTATAAGTATATTTTAAAGAAAGTCTAGTTCCTACATTATTTTTCTATACATTGACTCGTTGGGTCCTCTAACCTGCAATATGCCCTTTAACCAGGCTATTCCAGTTTGACTTGATGCCTCCCACTGGATCTTCCTGAGGTACACTAGGCAATCTCAATGCTTTGAGGCATTGGTTGTCACCGGCTAGACAGGTTGGGATAATAGATACAAGTGAACTACCCAGTTGAGAAACAAACAGGAGGACAACCCGTCATCTGACATCGATGTGAAGTACTTGGGTTGTTCTCCTTGGGTCCCATGGACACTGGGTAGTTTGCCGTCGCTTTCAAGGGCTTTGTGATAGGAACACGATAACTTGGGAAGGTTCAGACATTGACATCTCTTACTATTCCTTTGCTGTCTGGATTAGCACTAATTACTCTGCTAAGCTTAAATTCCCCCCTAAATGCATTTTGATCTGCTATCCAGACAACGTTCCTGTAAATGCAACGCCACTTGCTTATTAAGAACAAGTTAGGACCTGCAAGCTCTGGCTCCAGACTTTATCCTCAACGACTGCATTGCTTGGAGACATTTGAAAGGGTACAAAAAATGTCTTTACATCACCACCGCTTGCCCTAACAATAGTGCATTGGGTGTCCTGTACTGGATATGATCTTCCTGGGTTTGTACCCAGGCATCGATTGCCATTCGTTAGCGAGATTGGCTGCAATTTCGGATTTTACTCTTGACATTGTGCACTGCATCTTCCTCAGCTCCATTCCTATGTGGAGAATCGGCTGGATGGATTTTCCAAATCCACTCCGTTCCATTTATTGCAGGATTTTCCTTTAGACCAGACTTGTCCATGTCCTCAATGAATTTGTACAGTTCCATTTAAACCAGTTTTGCTCCAATTAAATTGGTATATAGATCTGAATAGATCTTCCTGGGATAGCCCCTGGCTACAGCAAATCTTTAAACTGCCATTAAAAAGCTTTCGGTTGATTGTTAGCCAGTTCTGCATGAATTGCTCTACTCGACATACAGCAAAAAATCGACACCCCAGACCTTCAGTGATATTCTTTTCTTGACGTCATCTTTCACATAGTAGGGTTCAAAGAGATCTAGGGCCAGATTTACTAATCAGGGCAAATTGGCGTGAGAGCGCAATTCTACAAATGCGCCGATGAGAGTGACAAGTTTTGCACGTGATCTACTGCTGACGCGCAAATTTAAGAACACAGACGGAGTCCAATAATTTACATAATGACCAACGCAATCTACCAAGAGCAGTGCAAATTAGCATTGGGACCACGGATAACGCAGGTGAAAATGCAGACTGTGAAATCCCAGCTAAAGAAGCCACAGTACGTTGGAAAAAACCAGAGGACAAAAAATGAAGGGTTGCAAGAAGTTTTGATGCACCCGGTATTGCATGACTCCTTGTAGTTGAGGGTTCCAAGTCGTCTTTTATTTCCTGCAGCAAATTAAAAATAACATGGCTTGGCAAACGATATGTTCGGATAACGTCTTCCTCTGGCATTCTAAAGAAATTAATACTAGTGGAAAATATTTTCTCCCTTCTACCACGCTCTCTCTGTTCTCTGCAGTGTCTCCTCCAAGCAGCAACAATTGCAGCCATGTCGCAAAATGGATTAAGATGTTGCGTGATTCGTTTAAATACTCTCCTCCCATAAATTTTGCGTCTGAAAGGGAAACTCCTACAAACGCACATGGAATAAGGTCAGCAGCAAAAACAACTCAGTCCACGCCTCTTCAGCGCTAATTTTGCACTGCGTGTCTTTAGTAAAACAGTAGCTTTTTAACGCCAAAAGAGGGTTTGCGCTGATGAAGCTGTTAGTAAATCTGGCCCCTACTGTTGTAAACTCAAAAGGTGCAGCAGGCTGCGATCTCTCTGGTGGCAAATCACCCATCACTTGCTGACATTTCTTTGCTTTTTCTACACTAAACACAACTTTCGACAACCCTTCTGGGCTATTCTCCTGCCTGTAATGACCCAGGCTTTTCTAATCCTAAGCAGAGTTTCTGTCAATCCCTTGTGGCTTTCTCCATGTGATTTTCGGACTAGCAGTGTGGACACCCAGACTCTGTAGGGTCGGGATCGGGATGACAACTTGTTCTTCTTTGCTGATAAGACCTGCACTCTGCCACCGCAAACCAACAGCCCATAATCTGCATCCTTATAGACTACCAGCCTTTCTCTGGTGGTGTTTGGGAAGGTTATACCTTCTTGCGCAGCAAATAAATAAAATAAATAAAATGGCTCGCAGGGCATCTTCTCTTTCTCTCACCGAGATGGTTCCTCCTGAAGAGACTGCCTCCCACTTTGGGTTGTTTAGGGTCCTAGTCCTGCCAAGGAACTTTTTTGCTGCTCTCCAAACCCACGCTACTATTTTGAGTAGTTGGGTCAGATCACTGAAATGCTCCATATTACACATGTTTTGAACAGCTGATCCTGCAGGTGGTCTCCTCTATTCAGCTTGGACTTTTTGATGTGATCCTCACTTTGCCTGGATCCTTCAGTCGATATCTGCAGTTTTAGTTTTTGACCTGGTCAGTGAAGCCGCAAATGTCTTCTTTTGAAGCTTACTGATGCTTTATTGGGGAGTAGCTGCTAGATCCTTACCAGACTTAATTGGTCACTCACTTCCTGACAAGCTATGGAAAATTGGTCCATTTTGCCACTCTGAATTTTCATCAAGGTCTTGAGGACTCGGCCCTCCAATGATCACGTAAGCAATGTTTTGTGGACCTGGTCTCCACCACCACTCTTGCACCTTAGTGATTCCTTGGATCTCTCCAATTGTGTTAGCGAAGAACGTTTTATAGCCTTAGCTTTCTCGCTGTATAGCAACAAGGACTGTTTGGCTATCAACCAAGTGGTACCATTTCCCAACTCTAATCTGGCTATGCTGCTCAAAGGACTTCCGCAGGCGTGTGGCAAACACTGCTTCACACATTTCTGCTTTGACAGAATCTCCTTTATGATCTAAGGGAATGAGTTTGGCTTTGGACTCCACAAGCTTGATCATTGAGCCCTGATCAGAGTTCCATCTGAGATACATTACAGCACCATAAGCGTTTTCGCTTCCATCAGAATACATTATTGCCCATGGTTCATCATTGACATTTGGAGCAGTTAAAGCTTTAGAGAATTTAATTTGGCCAAGGTGGACATACTCCTAAAAGAGCTTGATCGCATCTTCTCTGAGAACATCGGAAAGGGCGGTGTCCCAGGTCTCATTGATTGGAACCCTTCCATCCTTTACCACTTGGAACAGTCATCAAACTAGAATTGCTACCTTCTGCTTGGCTGGAGTCATTAGGCTTGCTGGATCGAACATCCCCAACGCCTGACTCAACAACTCTCTACATGTCAGTGGATAAGGTCTTTGTCTTCTGACTTGCTCTTGTGAGAGATTTTGACCAATTCTTCTCTTTGAGAAATTGGTTAATGTCATTTAGGGGTGTAACGATATTCGAACCGAACCGAAAAACCGCGATACAGAACACACGATTCGAATCGCGATACTCTCATTGCGTACCGAACACGCCCCTCCGCGCCCCCTGCTACCCCGGCCCCGCCCAGCCCGGCTCAATGGACCTCATGTCTTGTGTACAGTACACAACGAATTCAGTTTTGTAGCTAACCACCATTAACACCAAATAACAAGCTCCGTGTTTTGTTACTTTCGATAATAAGCAAGGTGTAATCTTTCAAATTTGTCTATTTGATACGAAATTCAAACAATAAATGGCGTTTTGGCGCTCTTTGATGTGGCGTGACAGATCGCTTTTCAAATGCGTGACAGATCGCATTTCAAACGGCAACGCGGCGCGCGGGTAAACGCGATCATCTCTTCCTCAGTTACGGAATGGACACCTGAAGGTATGTTGAAAGATGCAGTATACTTACTGAAAGGCATCATAACTCGTGTAATCGCTCAATCAGTGTTTCAGCAGCGGAAAGACGTCAATAAAACAGCATAGCTTGTCACTAGCATTATATTTACCTCAACAGGCAAGTGATTCAGTGTCCACAACTTCCTATAAATGGTTCCTATAAATGAACTCTTGCACCATGTTAGCCTTTTTTACTTTTTTAAATTTTACTTAACCTGTTAATGATATCTTGATTATTTAATGTATGTTTAAAATATCTTTCATGAAAATGACAACTGTGTAAAGTATTATATTTCAATAACAAATTAGAGTAAAACACAAGTAATGCAAAAACTGCCTTGTGTTCAGTTTACATGTTTTCATACAATGTGTTGTGTGTTGATTATTATATCTAAAAAATAAATAGTATCTGAATTTAGGTTAAAAGTCTAGGCTACAACCTTTAATGTTATAGTAATGTGCGGCTCCCTATATAGTTTACAGATTTAGCAGATTTTTTTTTTAATCCTTGTGAAACGTTTAATTGTAATTGAATTAATTTAAAGACAAAGACAATTTTTTCGTTAAACCACTGTTTAAAAAAGAAAAGGAAAAAAAAGAAGCAATTTTAGCTTTCTAAACCGAACCGAATCGAACCGAACCGAGACGTCAAAACCGTGGGAAAACCAAACCGTCAATTTTGTGTATCGTTACACCCCTAATGTCATTACATGGAGCTTTTTCTCTTCCACATCATGGCCCTGATCAAGTGCCTTATTGTCATCGTCACACATTTGGTATGGTAGAACCATAGTCTATTCTTTGATTTTAACTGGCTTATCCTTAGATTCTACCCTCCCACTTCGACCTGAGAGGACCCACGGCTTGAGAAAGAATCCTCCAGCTTTTAAGATCAACTTTACATTTGCCACAATAGACTTCAGCTGGTGATGGTCATTGTGAGACCTGAGAATGTCATCAACATTGCTGTCACGCTGGAGCACTCTGTGCTCTTCCTCAAGGTGAACAAAAGGATGGCAAATTGCCAGTTTCAACGCATACCCTGCTGGCTGGTCTCCAATATTGACCCTTGTGACCGCATATTCACTGAGCTCTTAATCCACAGATTCTCATCAAAGGAAGATGCATCTCACGGTCTTCCAGCCAAAGTGAATTAATGTCTCCTAATGCGGCATACACCACTCCTGAATATTAACAGGACAGCTCAGCTCAGCTCAGCACAGGCAGCCTTCCATTCAGGTTCTTTGGCTAATTGTTTTTCCATTCTCAGGAACGTAGCCTCAACTGCACACCTGTTATTTGGCAAGGAAGCTGGGTCTTCTAACCAAGGATATTTAGCGTGCCGATGCGGCTCTTTACTGTGGTTGTCCTCCATGATGTAAGCGAGTACCTGTCTTACTATTTCGAGTTCTCCCTCCTCAGCAAGAGTCATTTCTTTCCCATCTGGTTGGCAGTTTCCCCTTCGGCTCACATGCTGCACCAATGGAATACCACTTCCACCATTCCCAAAAGTTTTGGCTACTGATTGCATCACTTGACTCATGGAATCGGGCCAATGGCTTGTGGCAAGCCAATGGACTGTCCTCTGTTACCTCTTCGTATTTCATAGCTGCCATTCTCATTGACCTTTAACCATTGACCGCAAAGTGTGTTTTGGACATGTGGGCCAATACATATACCTCCGCAAAGAGCTCAGGATGAATTCATCTTACTGTCTTTCCCAGTGGCCCATACGACACAAGGTCTCCGACCATTCGGACACTCTGAGGGGCTAACTGGCCTTCTCGAAGGCTTATAAGCAATTCAACTACTTGGGGCCTCACAAGATCAACAAGTGGTATATCTGGAAAGAATTTCAGCAGTCGAACAGGCAATACGGATGATGCGTTATATTCTGCCCACTTTGACTGTGATGTTGTCGCAGCAAACGTAGAAGTCTGATGGAGAAGCTCGTGTCTGCCCTGCCTCACACTCGCGCATATACAAACACACTCAGATGGATCCTTTCATCTCTCATTTCTGTAGAGCACGCCGACTGGTCAAGAGGTCGTTTTTACTTTGATTAAAGTTTTTTCTTTTTTGGCGGGCGGGGGGGGGGGTCACAGACTTCACAGGATTTTTTTTTCTAAGAGGGTGTTACACATTTTACAGCAAATTAAAAAAGGCACAAGAGAACCATTTTTACTAGGGGTCTCTGACGTCTTGAGCCCAGTGTATGTTACTGCTTGTTATGGCGTAATGACTATATGTAAAAACAGCTATGGAGATACAGATGTGCAGTTTGACTGAATAACTACACACAAATCTGTAAGATGTAACAGGGTACTTATTAGGGGTGGAACGGTACATGTATTCGTATTGAACCGAAACGGTGCGGGTGTCACGGTTCGGTGCACGAATTTTCACGGAGAATACACGGTATAAAAATAAATAAAACTCGCGTGCAAATTAATTAATGTAATGCGGAACTACTGTTAGATACGTGGGTTCTTTAGGGACACATAATCTGTACCATCGGCTTAGCTCTGAACGCGCGTTCACTTCAAACGTTGGCTTTATACACGCGTCCTATTCGCTTTGGACTAGCGTCGAACTAGACGCGAATTTGACGCTCTATTCGCGTTTGGTGTGACCGCACAATGAACATATTTATCCAACTCCATTTCAAAACAGTCTGTGGGTCCCATCTTTTGGACATTCATCATATTGCATTGGTTTTCATGTCTTGTCCTCGGAGCACTAATCTCACACATTCTACATTGATTAAAAGAGAAAATCAAATGTGTTTTTAAATGGTAGTATTATTTTATACAGAAATCAATTATTTATAATTCAGATGAGAATAATGTTACATTGTCAATTAATAATGTTAATTAAAATTAAGGAAAACAAATATATTGATCTGAAATATAGCAAAATAATTTTAAATTAATTCAGGTACAATTACCAAACATCTCGCAAGGTCTTTTTTTCTTTTTATTAATTTAATTAATAAACTAATTATATAAAACTATTGTCAGTGCACTACAAATAAAACTGGTTCTATGCCTTTATTAATAAAACTTATTTAAAAAATACAATGCATTCTGCATTTTTGTTTTGCTTTTCCCTCCATTGTACCGAAATCGTACCGAACCGTGATGTCTGAACCGAGGTATGAACCGAACCGTGACTTCTGTGTACCGTTCCACCCCTAGTACTTATACATGCACTAATCCACATCTTGAACCAGATACTGGCTGCATCCAAAATCGCATATTTTCTTGAGTAGGTATTTATTTTAAACAAGCACTTACTTTGCGCCTGCTAAAAAGTATGTTCTATATAGTAAGTAAGTAAGTACGTAAGTAAAATTTATTTATATAGCACATTTATCACAGCAAAGCTGACCAAAGTGCTGAACAAAGTCAAAGAATAAAATAAAATAGACAACACATACAATACAATAAACAAGGGAACATAGATAAAAAAATAAAAAATAAAAAAAAAAATTTAAACGCATGTACGCAAAACGTCTCAGGTTACTACTGTAACCATAGTTCCCTGAGAAAGGGAACGAGACGATGCGTCACTTGACGCTTTGGGAACGCCCCCAGCGTGAATGTGTCTGAGCATCAATGTCAACTAGTCCAATGGAAAGAATGAGCGTCACGGGCGGGTGACGTCATGACCAGGAAGGGATAAAGGCTCACCCGGTGAAACGCGGCATTAGCTTCAAAAAGTCGAAGCAAGCCGATCACAGGGAAGCAGGAAGTATGGCAGGGTGACGCATCGTCTCGTTCCCTTTCTCAGGGAACTATGGTTACAGTAGTAACCTGAGACGTTCCCTTTCGAGGGAACTCGCGATGCGTCACTTGACGCTTTGGGAACGAGAATACCCAAAACGCCAGAATTCCAAGTACCTGAGTGTTAGTCTGTTGGAACTAAGCACTAAGCACCTGAGAACCTGGGGCAGCATCCAGGTCCAAACTGTAAAACCTGACGAACGTGAGCGGTGAGGACCAGCCTGCCGCATCACATACGTCTTGAAGAGAAACTCCAAATAATAAGGCTTTAGAGGCCGCCATACCCCTCGTAGAGTGAGCTCTGACCACCAAAGGACACGGCTGGTCAGAGTACTCGTATGCAAGTGAAATAGCCTCAACTATCCACTTACTAACCGTCTATTTAGAAGCAGGAAGACCCTTCTTAGGTGATCCAAAGCAAATAAATAACTGGTCGGACTTCCTCATTGAAGATGTCCGATGAACATAAGTATCCAGTGCTCGCACTGGACACAAGAGGTTCAGCCTTTCCTGGTCCGCAGATGTAAAAGGAGGACAGAAACCTGCAGCACAATAGGCCTCGGAATAATGGTAGGCACCTTTGGAACATATCCATGTTTCGGGTAAGAATGCCTTGGCCATCCCCGGTGCACTCAAGGCAGGAGGGGACCGAAAGGGCCTGAAGGTCTGACTCTAATAGGGACGAAATAGCTAGCAGAAAATAGTCTTAAAAGAAAGGAACTTCTCTGAGACCAAATCTAAGGGCTCGAAGGGAGCCCCAGATAGGCCTTCTAGAACTATTGCAAGGTCCCAAGCCAGCACCCTAGTGCAAGTTGCAGGCCTCAGCCTCAAAGTGCCATGAAGGAAACGAGTGATCAGGGGGTCTCGACCCAAAAATGTACTACCCACCAGGGCGTGGAAAGCCGCAATGGCCGCCACGTATACCTTAAGCGTGGAAGGACACAGACCTGATACAAAGCGTTCTTGCAGAAACTCGAATACTGTGTTTACTGAACAGTTAACCGGATCCCACTGACGCTGGTAACACCAAGAAGTGAAAAACTCTCGAAATAGTGAATATAGTTTCCTCGTAGCGGGAGCTCTGGAGCTTAGAATGGTCTCAACAACCTCGGTTGAGAGACCACTCTCTATGAGTTGGGCCCCCTCAGAGGCCAAACCCACAGTTTCCAAATCCCCTGCCGGGGGTGCAATATTGCATCCCCTGCCTGAGACGGAAGGTCTCTCCTGATCGGGACCTCCAAGGGAGTTCCGTCGAGGAGAAAAATTAGTTCCGCAAACCAAATTCAGCTCGGCCAGGGTGGTGCTACTAAATAGGCTTATTCCATCCTGGCGGAATCACTCCAGAACTCCTGGGAGCAGAGCAACAGGGGGAAATGCGTACAGACGTAGCCTCAGCCACGTCTGCACCATAGCAACCAGCCCCGTGGGGACTGGTTGAGTGAGGGATAACCAGAGTGGACAGTGCGTCGTACTTTTGCTGAGACGAGAACAAATCCACTTCTGCCTGGCCATAAAACTCCCATATTTGCTCCACCGCCTCGGGGTGGAGTCCCCTGGCCTCAGCCCCTGCCTCGACAGGGTGTCTGCTCCAATATTCTGCCCCCCCTGGAATATACACTGCCCTCAGACAGCGTAATTTCCTGAGGGACCAAAATAATAGGCCACCAACGTGTTGTCTGTGGGTCAAGAACCAGAGTTTCCTCCATATAACCAAGGCGCGGGGATACTGCCGCGTGATCTTGATCGTACGGAGTGGGTTTCCCCTCAGGGAGAACCCTCTGGTCCTGAGCCACCACTGTAAAGGTCTCACGTACAGCAGGTCAAAGGGTATCACATTGAACGCTGCTGCCTTGAGGCCCAACAGTCACTGTTTCAGAACAACACATGATGGCCCCTCAGGTCTGGGAGGAGATGTCTCAACGCATTGAAGACGACCATCATCTCTAGGCAATTCATGTGCCAAGCGAGATGATGACTCCTCCCAAGCCCTGAGCTGAGCGGCCTTCCAATACCGCTCCCCAGCCGGTGAGGGAAGCATCTGTCGAGATAGCAACTCGATGGCAAAGAGCTCCCAACACCGAACCCTGGGTTAAGAACCAGTGTTTCCTCCATATAACCAAGGCACGAAGGCACGGCCGCGTGATCTTGATCATACGAAGTGGGTTTCCCCTCGGGGAGAACCCTCTGGTCCTGCGCCACCACTGCAAAGGTCTCATGTACAGCAGGCCAAAAGGTACCCCGTTGGACGCTACTGCCACAAGACCCAACAGTCTCTCGAACTGTTTTACAGTGCGTGACTGGCCTAGCTTTAGCTCTATGGTGGCTGTCAGGATAGCAGCTACACGAACGGGCGATAAAGTGGCCCGCATCGTCACTGAATCCCATACCACACCAAGGAAAGTGGTTCTCTGTACTGGAGAAAGAACACTCTTCTTGGCATTGAGCCTCAACCCCAACATCTGCATATGAGCGAGAACGACACCTCGGTGCCGAACCGCTAACTGTTCTGATTCCGCTAGAATCAGCCAGTCATCTATGCAATTCAGAATGCGTATACACTGCAGCCTGGCGGGGCCAGAGCTGCGTCTATACACTTCGTGAACGTGCGGGGTGATAGAGCTAGACCGAAAGGAAGTGCCTGATACTGGTGTTCTTTGCCCCAAAGAAAACCTCAGGAACCTCCTGTGCTGAGGGAGGATGGAGATATGGAAGTATACGTCTTTTAGATCTATCGTGACAAACCAGTCCTCGGATCTGATTTAAGTCACGATCTGTTTGAGTGTCAGCATCTTGGACTTGAGTTCCAGCACCAAACACTCCAACAGACGAAGATCTAGTATGTGACGCTGCTCTCCATCCTTTTTTGGAACAATGAGATAACGACTGTAAAGACCCGACGCAATGTCGGGTGAGTACACCTGCTCTATAGCTTTCTTTGCTAACAGGGCCTTTACCCCTTGCTCCATTACCAGAGAGATTACCATTACCCATAGAGATATATTTGGCAGTAGCTTCCGCGCTGCCAGAAAACCTACCAAGGGAACCAGCCCCTCGAGGCTGGCCTCTGGTGTAATAAAGACAGCCAGTTCGGGGACCTGAAACATACTGGCAGGAACCACCCGAACTGACTGTTTTCGAACCCCCCTCAGAGGGCGCGAGTCCGACGCAATGTCGAGTTGACGCTGCGCCAGAAGCTCGCTGGAGAACGCTGCGCCCCGAAGCACCAAGGGTGGCGGGGTTGGCAGAACGGTCCCCTGAGGGCACAGAGATGGAAAGGGCACCGTATAATGAGGTGTACACCATTCCACCCCGGTTGGGGCTGCCCTCACCGGTCTGACGCCGTGGCGCCAGACCTTTTCTTTTGAGCCGCAGCCTTCTCAGCATGAAGAACGGTCCTCGGATCCGGCTTCTGCTTTGAAGGCTTTGGCTGCTGTGTTGTGTATGAGAAACTAGCCGGCTGGAGCTGCTCACGCCCAGCAGCCCCAGTGGGTTGGACATAGCGAGGGAGAGATTATCTTGTATCTTTCTCCATGATTCCCATCAAATTGAGCCAGAGGTGTCTCTCAGGGACCACATTTCTTTGGCTGCCATCCCTGAGAGATAAATCTGAGGCCCGACGGAGTTCTCAAACCCCATCGGGCCAACTTCCTCACTTCTGTCCAAATACCACAGCAGGTCAGCCTGATATGCTTGCAGCACTGCTATAGTGTGCAAGCAGGCTCGTGCTAGACCCACTGCCATATATGCTTTTCCCACAGGATTAAAAAATAGTTTTCTTTAATGGTTCAGTGAGAGAAGCCGACGCCTTCAGGGACGATACTGAACCGGGAGACATAGCTCGCAAGTGTCTGTTCTACCCGGGGTATTGCCCCATAGCCATACTCTCTTAACCCCCAAATATCTGAATATACATGAATGTGGGGCTAAAAAATGAGTAAGGCTTTTTCCATGATCTAGACAGCTCGCTGAAAAATAGAGGGAAGGAAACTCGTTCAATTTATTTTAAGGACGAGTGCCCCCTTATTTCTGCTGGCCATCAAATATTTAATTCATCTACAGCCTCAGTAAACACCTCCACCAGCTTATTATTATATATATATTTTTTTTATATACATTCTTTATATATATACACTTTATTTTATATATAACATATAAACTATCATATATATATATATATAGGCTATATATAATTCTCATACGCTGGGGAAGAGATGGCAAATCCACTTCCCCCATGATTGAGTACACTTTTAATGCCCAGCACATCTACCTCCTCGGAGGTAGAGCACTGAAGTATTGATTTCTCTCCCCGGGCGGAAGAGACCGCAGCGCGGGCTTCCGAGACCGGAGAGAGAGCACTGGATCCCTCGTGGAAAGGGAGGAGATAAGATCCGCGGACCCGTCTCCAACCCCGTAACGAGATCCTATTCGCGATCCACAGGAATGCATTCTCCGCGCTGCCTCGGCAGACGCGTGTCCTGCACCCCGAGGATCGCGAGCCTGGCCACTTTCCTCGAAAAGTGACAGGCGGGAGTGGAGCATGCGAAGCGAAAGCTTCTCACAATGTTGCAATCAGCCCCCTCGGAGGCTGATACCGCATGCTCCACTCCCAAACAAACTACACAAAGCTCGTGTGTGTCCCCACCCGTTAAATAACGCGGGCAGGGAGAAGCACAGAGTTTGTAAAGTTGTTTCGCCATAACTCTTCCCAATAATATCGAACAGACAACAATAAATAGACAGAGACAGAGTAACACAGATCGCTTGCTGAGACACAGAAGCTAATGCCGCGTTTCACCGGGTGAGCCTTTATCCCTTCCTGGTCATGACGTCACCCGCCCGTGACGCTCATTCTTTCCATTGGACTAGTTGACATTGATGCTCAGACGCATTCACGCTGGGGGCGTTCCCAAAGCGTCAAGTGACGCATCGCGAGTTCCCTCGAAAGGGAACTCTAGTACGCATGTAATCTGGACGAACTACATCCGCCATTTTGTCATTATCATGTGACCTTGCAGCTCTTCACGGCCATTCATAGATCATCTACCGTGTCCTTAAGGGATAGTAAAGTATTCATTGTATGCACACTTAAGAATCTCGCCGGAAGAAGTAGGTCATCCGGATATTTTTGCCAAGTGTTTTATGAGTACTGTGAGAACGGACATACTACTCTTGTCACATACTGTTTTTTTCCCACTATATATAGTAAGAAAGTATGTGCAGCCCATGTCTATCTTGAGTAGATGTAAGCGCTCTTACCAGACCAGGCACAGCAGGACAGTAATGCAGCGGATGTTGGTGGACTTCACCAGGTCACAGAGACTGTAGGTCTTCAAACTTCCAGCACTACCCTTTGACTGTAGCACACGTGTAACAACAAACATGTCTTGTTACACAACACTGTCAAAACACTGCATACATTGTAAGCAAAAGACCATTTGATATCCACAGCTAAAACAATATGAAGCACTCTTATGCAGACAGTCATAATAACATCATAGACCAGGGGCCGGCAACCTTCTTATCATAAAGTGCCATTTTTACGTTTCCGAGTTAATCACTGTACCTCTATATATAAGCATATTTTAAATATTCATAATGGCTAACATGGAAAGAGTGCAGAACATTAAATATTTCAGAACTAATTTTTTTTCATTTGTCAAATCATGCATTTTGTCCAGTTTCATCTCTTTCTGTCTTTTCACGATTGGATAGCTATCCGATCAGAGAAAACACATGAAGTGAACAGGTCCGCATGAACAGATTTTCCACACGAATCACAGTCATTTTAATGTGTGTGGAATGTTTAATAGGACTTAGGTCTAATAGTATCTCCAAAATGTATAGCATTAATTATGTACAGTCACTAACTTGTTGCCGGGCTAATGGTTTATTCATTGACTTGCGCAGTTTAATTCTCACACTTTAATAGTATTTATAACTCCTAACTTAATAAAACAAGCTGTGTTACAATGAGGAATGATTACCTCAAAATGTAGATCTGTATGCATGTGGGAGGTACTATATCTGAATGAAATTGTGTCAGGACCACTATCATCAAAGATTATTGACAATTAGCATACAGTTACGATTGGCGGTATGGTTCTGTTCTGGCGTGGATAAGAGCAGGGAGAGCAGCGATAGGGTATACAGAACAGAACAAACATAAATGTATAGCAGATATGTAATATATATATTAGTCTGAAGAAGAATATCAGAAGGCCAGTCCTGACTGGACGAGTGGAGCTGGGGAGGGAGGAGGGTAACTAGCTCCTGAGTAACGCGGTAAAGCTGTAAAAACTGAATGGACCTTATATATGGATGCTGTGATACCACTGTATTCCTATAGGAAGACGTAGCTGATGCAAGCTCGACTGACGTGACTGGCCAGAACTAAAGTTTTGCTTGTTTACATACAGCTCTCTTGGTTTTTTCATGCTGTAGGCTACATGTAAGCGCTGGGTTTTGATGGATAAGCACGGAGATGCTGTAAGTTATTTGAGTCACTGGAATGTAAGGCCTCGGATAACTACTGAGCACTGGCCCACTCTTTCTGTCACGCACAGAAGAGTCAGATATCCTGCCTTTTTATTTTTTTAGTTCTCTCTCTCTCTGATGTTTGAAGTTAATCTACAAATGCTGTGAGAAGCAACTTGTGAATAATGGCTTTTTCTGCAGTCAAGGTCAGTTAGGCTGGGAATGTAGGGAGTCAGATAAGAGGTCTTCAATTATAAAACATTTATGCACGTCAGGTGGGCATATTATGGGATTTTGAGGAAGACCAGGGTGAATGAAGATGAACTGGAAATTGTACATTAATGGTAAAAGGAAGCAGGAGGCCTTACGATAATCTGTTCATTTGTTTATCCAATACATTTTAAAAGTCTTGGTTCATTGAAAATTGCATATGATCTGACTAAATAAATATTCAGTTTAGCTGGGAGCTCATCTTTTCGCTCTAGAGACTACCCTGGATCGTGATTTCAGACAAATACATTGTATTACATTTTTTTTACCATTGAGTGGCCTGACTTTAATTTTATTGGTCAAAATTCGCCACACGACCCTGTCCTAGAGCAATGAATTACAATTTAAGCCAGTGGAACTGCAAATTACTTTATTTATGATGATATTGAATTGCTTCAGTAGAGTCAAAGTTCACTTGTGATTTCAAATACTTTTTATTCCTGGTTAAATTGAGGTCATTAACTAATAAAATCCATTTTAACTAAATGTTATTTAAACTAGCGATAGTCGGCTTATTAGTGTTACCTTGAACTGACATATGTGAGTTTGTGAGTCACACGGAAAATTAAACGGCTCCTTTTTTTCAGTGAAATAAGCCTTAAGTAACAAATTGCCAAGTTTTTGTTCTTTTTAGAAATGAGTGGCATTGGTGTTGTAGCTTTAAATGTTAAATGAGACTGATGAGAAAGCAGAGCTGTTCATATGATAACACACTGTTTTGTTTAGTCTTTCTTCACCTGACTCTAGAAATAGCGTGGACTGGGCAAGACAATGGGATGATCATTGGACCTCACTTTGGTTGCTCTATTTTCTGAAAATTTGATTCCACATTCATATGAAGACGTTTTGAACGTCAAAGCACAATTTGAAAATAAGATCTGTCGCTACTACCGTTTAGTTGCGACTTCTAATGAATCGTGTTCAAAAATACACTGTTGTTGTTTTCCATTTTCTGCATGTTTATGTTTTCATGGAGTTAAACAAGTGAACAGCACTTTTAATGTTGTGCAAGGATCATAAGAGATTGTGTCATTTATTGGCATGTAATTCTCCTGACTGAATTAATCATACACCTGAACTAGATTAATGTTTAAAATTACTTGTGCATGTGAACTCTGGATTATGAACTTTGGACTTTGAAAAGGCCTGTTTAGTGGAATGATTGAATGCTTGTTTCTAAGAGTTGTGGAATAACTGATATTATGGTAGATGCAATTATAATGAGGCTTACAGTAAATACTGTTGTCATATTAGTAAGTCCATGCATTTAAAGGTGGCCATTCTAAGTATAAATTGTCCAGTTCAGTGTGTCTTTCCCAGGACTGCATATGCTTGCTTTAATCTTCAGAGTCACATCTTTATGACATTGCATCTCAAAGTTAGTCAGCTATTCATCTATCTAAACCAGTGGTTAGAGTTAGGTTAGCTTTTTCTGCTGTCTCCACTCAGATGGGCAAGGAGTTTGACCAGAACAGAAGCATACCGACTGTAAAGTCCATATAATCATTATCTGACAGAAATGATCCTGACTGAAGGGGTGTTTGTGTGCCTGTCCAACATCTTTTCCAGTCAGTGAGTAACTAACTCTGTTACAGTATATAAACATGTTGCTTCATAAAAGATTATATTGCACAAACTAGGCTGGTAAATAAGTGCATTCGTGGCATGCAGTAAAAAACTCTTCGCTCAGCCTCACTTCTGCTATGCCATACAGCAGAGTCATTTGTTATGAACTTATCGTTGCCTACATGCATCGACGTGGCACATGTGCAGCAGTTGTGAGAAGGACAAAAGAAGACTAAATCATGCTGTTTTCACAGTGCATTGAACTCTTTCAACTCCTCGTTATATGACCCCTCTAGTAGTAAATCAATCGCAGTTGAACAGAGAATAAGAGGTTGAAGAGCTTTGGTCATCCGAGGAGCTGAGCGAGGCACATGTAAGAGCACAGGCAGGTGTGGAGATCACCTGATGAAGGGGGAACATGACTTCAGGGGCCTTAACCCCGTTCATCTTGGCAGCCTTTCTCAGAATCTCCTCGGCCTCTGCGACCCTCCCCTGAGACAGCAGCCATCGCGGAGACTCTGGGATAAACCTGCAAATAACAACAGATCCTTATTATACTTATTTAATGCAGCAAAATGAAATGGTATAATAGTGTGTAATGTTGCTTTTTGAGCATGAAATAAGTCCCTCCAGCGGGAGTAATTCTCTTTATCAGTGTCAGTGTTTCTGAACTCTGTTGCGCCTGAGGCTGTTCCGGTGCACGTGTGTGTGTGTGTGTGTGTGTGTGTGTGTGCTTCTCTCTCTGTTGTTTCCGCTGTCTATCCTCCTGTCTGTTTCTCATAGGTTATTCGCCCTAACTGGACGTGATGTCAGCGCGCGCAGTGGTTTGTCACGGAAAGCGCGGGCGTCTTTTAAAAGAGGAACGGAAGTGCAAAATCCCCAGAGGGAGAGCGAGAGAGAGAGAGAGCAGAGCATGTGTTGCCCACTTTGTTGAATGCTGTTGAAATTGTTTTCATAGCTTTGATTGTGAAATCTGTGAAGCTTGAGTGAGCAATTGATAATGTTTTTTCTCTCCCTCATATTTCTTTCTTTTAGTGGTTGACCACATATGTAACTTGAGAACAAACTGCCTGAGTCATGGACGATGTAGGCATTTTTGACATACTTTTCTCCTGTTTATGTTTAGTAGAGGACTTTCTGTTAATTATTTTGTCCTGGCCTAGCCCTTTTGCATCCTTATTTTTTGTTTGAACTGCTGGGAGAACTTGTTTCCCTCTAACCTCACAATAAAAAAACAAGACATTGAGAAAGTTCTTGTAAAAGTAATCTGCATGATTATTTTCCTTTATGTTTCACCCCTGAACCCTAGACCATGGGTCGTAACAACTCCTCGAAACGCCTCCATTATAGTCTTGAGTTTCTCCCGGGAACGAACACGTCCCAATATTCCTCATTATAATAATTCATACGCGGAATAAAGGGGCGGGGCCTGGTTGAGTTAGTTAGTAGTGTGTTAAACTGGCGGTTATGGAAAGGGGCGGGACATTTCCTAAACACACTCGAAGCGCTCGACCAATCACAACACACTGACCCAGGAGACCAATCAGAGCACAGTGTGCTTTCAGAAGGAGGGGCTTCATAGAGACAGGAAGTAAACAGAGCGTTACTGACAGACTGGGAAGAGAGGAGCCGCAACAATGGAGAATATGAGGAGAATAATCAACATTCAAGCAGGAAAACCTGTTCTAGTAGAGCCTGTGACGTGCATCTAGGCCCGTCCTACTGAGGTAATCAGGTAATTAATGTGAAACACCTGCAGAGGGTTATAAAATGGAATGGTTCTCTGACTTGGGGTGGCTTTGGTTACCCTCTGGTTTTTCTGTTATTTTGGGTTGCTGTTTTATTTGTTATTTGTTTGCTTTATATATTAGTTTAGTTTGGGAAGTTATGTTGGCAGGCCTGTGTTATTGGAACGTGTTTTTGAGTTTGGCGTTAATTACGTAGCTTATTCTTTATTGTCAATAAAGACTCTTTGACTGGCTTTTGTTCTCGTTGCCTCCCTCATTTGTCGCGGCTCAGAGCCGGCCGTGACTCTAAAACCATTTTTAGAGCCACAATAGGTCCTCTCTAAAAAAATTTACAGCACTGTGAGCTAACAAGAACAAACAATGTTTGTGTTTATCACAGAGTTTAGAGTCGGAAGTTTATCAAACTGAGAATCAATGCGAGCACCTGTAACCCTGGTAGACGAGCATTTCTATTCTAACCCTTTAACCCGATTTCGCTTCTCTGTTTGCGATCAGATCACTTTAAGCCGCTAAACTCCAGGAATGTTTTCAGTTCAATTATCCAGTAAGTGAATTCATTCAAACAATCAGTCCGAACCAGCACTAATGTAAAGAAAACCAGGCTGATTACATCAGAGGTGGCGGAGAAAATAGATTTCAGTGAATTATTCCAGTTATTCATATAATTCATTATTTATTCCAGGGGCTGTTTAGCTTTAAAACGAGGTCCTGTTCGGTAGCGCAACTTAACTTGTCTAAAATGTAAACAAGCTTTTTGCTGTTGCACTGTACACACTATACACTGTGAATTCTGTAAAAGTTCTGTGAAAAAGTTTTTAGTTTTTTTTTGTGTGTGCATACATTTTTGAATTATATGGACTCTTTGGTATACCATTTGGTTATAAGGTGTCCTTTTGTCCTTTTTTGGAAAGGCACCTACATTTACCTTAATAAAGCTTGCAGAAAATACTGTTCCCTTTCGAATGGGAACTCGCACTGCGTCTGAGAAGTCTGCGAAGCACGTGTGCAAACGCGACAATTGTACTGGCCAGTGAGAGCCTATGACGTCAATACCAGTGCGATCGTGAGTATAAAAGGGTGCCTGAGGAACGCGTCCTCCTCTTCATCGTCTTCAGGAGCCGTTTGTATGGATGTGTAAGACAGAAACGCCACGGGTGGAGTGTGCGTGACTCCTCGAGCTGGATATGTTCATATGATGCATTTGAGAGAGTACTGAAAGAGACTGGTGAGAAGCTTTGTGATTCTTTTATTCTTTCCAGAGGGATAGTAGTCAGCATTTGCACGAGCGTGTTCGGCTCTCAAGGGAGTTAAAGACACTCATAGCTATGCATTCGTGCCAGAAGACTCTGCTCTCGCTTGATTTGCGATAGAAAAAAACAGTTCTGCCTAAGAGCATACTCCGCTTGTTCTCAGGGTTGTCATCCTGAGTTCTCCACTCTACAAGCATTAGTTTAAACATTAGTGTCAGGTTGAATGGCTCTCGTGAGCTAATATTTGTTTAGTGCTCCCCTTGTTCTGAGGGTTGTCATGCAGAGTACTCTGCTCCCCTAGGCCTCTGTCTATTGTTTGAGTCAAGCTGATTGGCATTCTATGTGCCTCCTTTTAAACTGAACCGTAAGTTTAGTTACGGTTGACCTCCCAGGGGCTAGACCAATATGATTTTGGCAAAGATAAAATAAGATCTGTCTTCTGATGGTTCGGTTCAGGTCTTATTGTCAGATTGAATGGCCCTCTGTGGGCCCCTTGACAGACCGTATAATGTTCAGGCGTTGTTAGTGCTCCCCTCGCTTTAGAGGGTCATTATGCTGTGTACCTTAACTTTTGTGTATGCACTTAACTTTTTAGAGAGTTAAGTTGAATGGCTTTCTCTAAGCCTCCTTGGCGAGCTTTATTTTAGTTGAGCACTGGTAGTGCTCCCCTCGTTTTGGAGGGTTATGTTTGAGTATTCGGCTCCTTAAGAGCTAATTTTCATTGCTAGAGTCAAGTTGAAGAGCTTTATGAGCCTCCTTGACAAGTTCAGTAAACTATTTGAGTTATATGGCTCTTGATGAGCCTTCTTGACAAACCTACATTGTTTAAATGTCATGCTGAGTACTTCACTCTTTAGAGGTTTGTTTATCTTTAGTGTCAAGTGGAATGGCTCCAGGTGAGCCTTGACAAAGAGTGTCGTTAGGTCTCCTCTTGTTCAGAGAGCTGTCCTGTCGAGGCCTCTACTCCCCAGAGCTCTGCATGGTTAGGTACCAGGGTCTGTCTACGGTCTCTAGATAGGAGTGGTACAGGGTCTCTAGATAGGAGTGGTACAGGGTCTCTAGATAGGAGTGGTACAGGGTCTCTAGATAGGAGTGGTACAGGGTCTCTAGATAGGTGTGGTACAGGGTCTCTAGATAGGAGTGGTACTGGGTCTCTAGATAGGTATGGTACAGGGTCTCTAGATAGGAGTGGTACTGGGTCTCTAGATAGGTGTGGTACAGGGTCTCTAGATAGGAGTGGTACTGGATCTCTAGATAGGTGTGGTACAGGGTCTCTAGATAGGAGTGGTACTGGGTCTCTAGATAGGTGTGGTACAGGGTCTCTAGATAGCAGTGGTACTGGGTCTCTAGATAGGAGTGGTACTGGGTCTCTAGATAGTAGTGGTACTGGGTCTCTAGATAGGAGTGGTACTGGGTCTCTAGATAGGTGTGGTACAGGGTCTCTAGATAGCAGTGGTACTGGGTCTCTAGATAGGAGTGGTACAGGGTCTCTAGATAGGAGTGGTACTGGGTCTCTAGATAGGTGTGGTACTGGGTCTCTAGATAGGAGTGGTACTGGGTCTCTAGATAGCAGTGGTACTGGGTCTCTAGATAGCAGTGGTACTGGGTCTCTAGACAGCAGTGGTACTGGGTCTCTAGATAGGAGTGGTACTGGGTCTCTAGATAGCAGTGGTACTGGGTCTCTAGATAGGAGTGGTACTGGGTCTCTAGATAGGAGTGGTACTGGGTCTCTAGATAGGAGTGGTACTGGGTCTCTAGATAGGAGTGGTACAGGGTCTCTAGATAGCAGTGGTACTGGGTCTCTAGATAGGAGTGGTACTGGGTCTCTAGATAGGAGTGGTACTGGGTCTCTAGACAGCAGTGGTACTGGGTCTCTAGATAGCAGTGGTACTGGGTCTCTAGACAGCAGTGGTACTGGGTCTCTAGATAGGAGTGGTACTGGGTCTCTAGATAGCAGTGGTACTGGGTCTCTAGATAGGAGTGGTACTGGGTCTCTAGATAGGAGTGGTACTGGGTCTCTAGACAGCAGTGGTACTGGGTCTCTAGATAGGAGTGGTACTGGTTCTCTAGATAGCAGTGGTACTGGGTCTCTAGATAGCAGTGGTACTGGGTCTCTAGATAGGAGTGGTACTGGGTCTCCAGATAGCAGTGGTACTGGGTCTCTAGATAGGAGTGGTACTGGGTCTCTAGATAGGTGTGGTACTGGGTCTCTAGATAGGAGTGGTACTGGGTCTCTAGATAGGAGTGGTACAGGGTCTCTAGATAGCAGTGTTACTGGGTCTCTAGATAGCAGTGGTACAGGGTCTCTAGATAGGAGTGGTACTGGGTCTCTAGATAGGTGTGGTACAGGGTCTCTAGATAGCAGTATTACTGGGTCTCTAGATAGGAGTGGTACAGGGTCTCTAGATAGGAGTGGTACTGGGTCTCTAGATAGGTGTGGTACAGGGTCTCTAGATAGGAGTGGTACTGGGTCTCTAGATAGGAGTGGTACTGGGTCTCTAGATAGGAGTGGTACTGGGTCTCTAGATAGGAGTGGTACAGGGTCTCTAGATAGCAGTGGTACTGGGTCTCTAGATAGGAGTGGTACTGGGTCTAGATAGGAGTGGTACTGGGTCTCTAGATAGGAGTGGTACTGGGTCTCTAGATAGGAGTGGTACAGGGTCTCTAGATAGCAGTGGTACTGGGTCTCTAGATAGGAGTGGTACTGGGTCTCTAGATAGCAGTGGTACTGGGTCTCTAGATAGGAGTGGTACTGGGTCTCTAGATAGCAGTGGTACTGGGTCTCTAGATAGGAGTGGTACTGGGTCTCTAGATAGCAGTGGTACTGGGTCTCTAGACAGCAGTGGTACTGGGTCTCTAGATAGGAGTGGTACTGGGTCTCTAGGTAGCAGTGGTACTGGGTCTCTAGATAGCAGTGGTACTGGGTCTCTAGGTAGCAGTGGTACTGGGTCTCTAGACAGCAGTGGTACTGGGTCTCTAGTTAGGAGTGGTACTGGGTCTCTAGATAGGAGTGATGCTGGGTCTCTAGATAGCAGTGGTACTGGGTCTCCTCTCATCCTGAAGAGTTGTGCTATTGGGGTTTTCACTCCTCTGAGCCCTGTGGGTCAGCAGAGTCGAGTGGCAAGGTTCTCTGTGAGCCTCCTCGATAACACGGTTTTAGTGTAAAGGGTGATTAAATCTCTTCTCATTTTAGAGAGTCGTCTTACTGAGGCTTTCACACCCTAGAGATCCGCCTAGATGACGTTGCCAAGTGGTACAGCTTTCAGTGAGCATCCTTGGTAGTCTTGCCTTTTTAGTAAAATGGTGTAGTTAGGCCTCCACTCATTCTAGAGTTATCCCGTTGAGGCCTCCCCTGTCTAGAGCTCTTCCTTCTAGACACTAGCACTAGGTCTCGTTATGAGTGTCTTTGGCCGCTGTCCTTGGGTAGAGTGTGGTTAGGCTCTCTTTAAAGAAGTCATCTCTGTAGATGTAACGTGTATATTCTGTTTTGCTTAGGTTCTGTTCTGTTTCTGTTCCACAATTGTGAATGTTGACCTAGTTTCTTTGTGTGTGCCAGTTAGCCTAATTAAGTTCACCTTATATTAATTTAATTTATTTGTTTGGTCTGTCTATTTAAGCTCTGTTTCCTTCAGTTTTTTTGTCAGTTCCTTGTTTGAATAAAAGTTAAACTGCTGTGTTTAGATCCTTTACTCCTTGTTTATTGCAACACAGCTGTGACATAAAAATCTCACTGAATCTTTTTCTAAGAGTGTAGAGACTCAATTGTGCAACATCCACATGGGCGAGTCCTCAACTCTTTATGAGATGAAAGTATAATCAAATTATCCACACTATCATAGCTTAATGGGAATGTTAACAAAACGTTCTTAGAATATATTTGTATTATCTGGGGTGTTTTTAGGTATAACCCATCTTATTCAAATGACCTTTGTGCTGCCTCTTTGGCAAGCAAGTGTTCACTATACATAACTGTTCTTCTCGTGTCTGGTGCATTATTAAATAGCGCCCATCCCATAGCAAACACCTACCACCATAGGGGCATGCAGAAGAATCCAGGGATGGTGAGGACCAGCAACAGCGTTCTCCAGTCTCGCAAGAAGTAGGCCGCCAGGGGAAGCATCATGTACCCGATGGAGAAGAAAAGACACACGCCAAGAGTGGAGTAGATGTCACGAACGGATGGGCTGAATATTTCCATTCCTAGGGGAAGGACATTTTCATAAAACATTTTTTTTAGTTTAATCTACAGTCCACAGTCTGAATTATTGAGAATATTTTCAAAGTAGATTCTGAGACAAAAACATGCATATGTTTTTAAACATCCTAAAAATGTGCTGGTGGAAAAAATGTGCCGCCAGTCATCATTTTCAATAATTTTTATATGACTGAAAACAGTAATGTAAAGATCAGTTGTGATTATTCAATGCTAATATAAAGTGTACACTAAAAAGAATCACAGCACATCAAAAGCCTTTACCTAAAGCAAATGCTGTCAAATAGTTTGAAATCTGGCCCATTCCAGCAATGAAAAACAACACGCAAAACATCACCCAGGATGGGGAAAAGACTTGAATGAAGGTGAATGCCGTCTGAATCCCCATGGTAATAAACAGCACTATTTTCCTGCCAAACCTGAAAACCAAGAAGAAGAAAAAACAAGTTTATTTCCAATAGGCAACTTTCCAGTTTTCACCAGTTTTTACGAGAGTGAGCGCTTTCTGCTCTCTTTCTGTGTATAGGCCACTGCTTTCACAATTTGAATAAATTGTGGAAAATATGCATAATTATAACTATTGCAACAGACGGGAGAAAAAAAATCTGATTTGTCAAAATAGATCTGTGTATTAAGTCTTGAAGTGTAAAAGGGAACTGAGACACCAGCCACTTGTCCAATGTAATGTTTAATGCGTTTCATTGTTCGCCATTTTAACAACTTTTCACTTAACCTTTTTAAAACAATGGGATTTTTTTTAACTTAATTGAGAAATACTCTACTTGTTGTTTAATTTATTATTTACTTAATACAGTGAATTCAGGTAAAATGGGACAATTTCTGCCATCGAGACTGGGAAAAATGTCCCAATTATCCTGAATTACCCAAATACACTGATCCCAGCCCGGCGTTCTGATGATTCGGCTTCTTTTAAAATGATTTGCATTGGCAGAGAGAAAAAAAAAACATAGTAAATGGCCAATTTTTGTTTAAAACACTAATGACTTGCTTTGATACAGCAGTTTAATAAACAATATCACACTTGAAATCCTGAAATCACAATCAATCAGGATGACCAATGGTCTAATTCTTTGCCGAACGAGATCTTTGTGCTTGCCATTAAATAATTATAATATTCACATGTGGCTTGTGGGGAACAAAAGGTTTGATGCTTTCTAACCTGTCAGAAACCTGTCCAGAGATGACAGAACCAGTCAAAACCCCAGAGAAGAAGAGAGAGGTGGTCAATGGCACTCTCCAGTCATCCGAACACACCAAATCCCACTGCCGATGAACACACGGCAGGGTGTGAAGGGATTATATCCATTTGTAGAAGGAAAATAAAACAATGTTCAAAGTTACGTTTTTGAAAGGCTACGTTACGGTCTGACCCATGCAAGCCTGGAGTGATTTACATTAATTTTGACACTTCTATTTCTGATTGAATAAAGGAAAAATGGAGACAGGGGCTAGTTGTCACAGCGGCTTTTACAGTAACTTTAGGATTTTCTGGTAAAATTATATTTACATAAATATTTGTTTTCCGTGAAACCCATAGTTTAACTCAAAATCCAAGATACTGATATAGACTTTGTTTGTCCATGTCTTACAAAACAGGAATAAGAATCGACCAATACTGATCTTATTGTGAACGATTCATCTTGAAAGAAAATGTCATAACTTCCTCTTTCTGTGATATGAATTATGTCTCCACACAATCCATTTCGATTTGTATTTTCCTTTTCTTTTTCATCCAATTTTGATTAAAATGTTTTCCCTGTTCATAAAGCAGTTGTACATCACAATATGGAAGTTACGTTGCATGCAATTTTGGTTTCAATTTTCGAAAATATTTGGTCATTCTGTCAAAACTTGTCCATTATGTCCAAAAGTATAATTTACTGATTAACATATAACACACACCAGGATGCACATCCTACAAGAGTATTGCTTATAAATGTCAATATCACAATAAGATAGTTTTAATTTTTAAATTAGGATTAGCATTTCATGTGTTTTATAATAATTTTGGAACTTTAAATGTATGCAATACTGTACATCCGTTAAACAACACCGTTTGCATCAAACCAACTGTAGATTACTCAGAATATATTCCTCCTGACATGTTGCACAAGGCTTGCTTTTCAGATTATTAATCTAATATTTTTTATGTACAGTACGGACCCCATTTAAACTAAACTACAACACTGTTTGACCTAAAGATGTCAAATCAAACGGGAATTATATTCTGAATAATTTACAGTTGCGCTTTGATACCTTGTTGAGTTGTAGTTTAATTGATTTAAATGGGTTCAGTACTGTATATAAAATATACCAGATTAATAATCTAAAGCAAGCCTTGTGCAACATGAGGAATAATATTCTGAGTAATTTACAGTTGGATTGGTAGCTTTAGGTCAAACGGTGTTGTAGATTAATGGATTTAAATGGGTTCAGTGCGAAAAATACCATACTATAATGTACAAAATACCAGATTAATAATCTGAAAAGCAAGCCTTGTGTATAAAAGGGAATCCTATTCTGAGTAATTTACAGTTGGTTTGATGCAAACGGTGTTGTAGTTTGATGGATTTACAGTATTGCATAAATTTAAAGTTCCAAAATTTTATAAAACATGAGATGCTAATACCAAAAACAGAGCCTTGTGCAATAAAAGGGATATCTTTCTGAACATTTTACTATTAGTTTGATACAATAATGTCATATAGGCCTAGTTAAATTGTTTAATAAAGCTAATTAATATAGTCAAACCAAAATTTATTCAGACACCTTCAACATTTCTCATAGTAATGAATATGAGCAGTAAATTGGAAATTGAGCGATATCGCCTAATATGTCACAGTTTATTTTGCTATCCTCACTTACATAAATTAACTATAGTGTCCTGCACCCACTAGTAAAAATAATAACAATTGAATCATTTTTGGTTTGACTGTAAATCTTATTTCTTGAAATTAAGCCTTGTGCTATGCCAAGGGTGTTTGTTTATGTATTTATGAGTTGGTTTGGACTGAATACATGAAGTGCAGAGAGTTTAATGGGAATGAAACCGAATGTCTAACGGATGTCAAGCGTTAAACTATCACTGGAGCGACAGGTGGGGACGAGCCGGAACGCGCTATGAAGAAAGCCCAGAGTATCAGCCTTTCTCGGGGTCCCGGAGACCCCAGATCCGGCCCTTCCCAAACCACACGCCAATCTGAGCTTCAGTACATCGAGCTGGCTCTGGCTGGAGGAAGGAGAAAGCATCGAAAACAAACCTCAGTAACAATCGTGGAGATGTATATTTCATTATCATACACCCAGCCGTCCATACAGGTTTCTCGAGGAATATCCGAGACATTCACATCCACCCACGGGATCAAACCCCTGTCCGAGTAGTTTTTCACGATGTCCACTCGGTGTCGAGAGCATTTACTGAGGCGAGACTCCTCGTCCAGAGGAATGGACGCGTTTCTCCATTCACCCGTGATGTTCAGCGCCGCGGGAATCAGACAGTGATGAGCGGGTGTATCGCCCATGAAAACCATGGATAACCCCGTGAAGCCATTGGGAATAATGCTGAAACACAACAGAATGAACAGATTCCTTTGGAAAGGTCCCCAGTCTCCCAGGAACGCGGTGCTGTCATCGTAGTCTGGAGAGTTCATGATAGTCGCAGCACATCTGCGACAAAACCTTCTTCTTCGCTTTCAACGCGCCTCGCTAACTCCTCATGAGTAGCCTATTACCTCCACCTACTGTATAGCTTACATGTGTGATGTATCTGTATTGTTTTACTTTTTATACGAGGATGTAATGCTGCCCCACCCACCCCGAGGCTCAGCTCCCTCCTCCAGCGTACGAACTGGGCTCCTCAACCTCGAGGATGAGCAAAGCACCGCGATCCCTGTGTGGCAGGCCGCGTTTACATTCATCATTCGCAGTCATGAATTCGTGATTCGGGTTGGGTATCGTTTGAATTTTAACGATCTCGATTCCGATTCTGCTTATCAATTCCGATTCTTATCGATTCCTAATTTCGATTCCAATGAGGTAAAAAATAAATAAAATAAAAAACCCACTTATATATTATTCACATTTAGTCTTATTGCAAAACATGTAATTGTATCTGAATAGCATGAGCAGAAATCATCAGCTAAAGAACTGAGGTAGCGTTTGCCTGTGGTTTAACCCTCTGATTATCTTCATTTAGGGTCTACACTTGTTATCTTTGGGGTCTCCAGGGACCCCAGACAATAACATTGCATTTTGTAACAGTATAATAAATTTTTTTTTACAAATGTAATTTTACTCTGTTTATTAATGTTTTTACTCAACATTTGTGCAGTTTTTGGAGGATTTTTGATATTTTTTAAATTTCTAAAAATAAATAAATAAATATTTAAATAAATAGTTTTTTTTACAAAAAACAGCATTTTATGTAAAATTCACTTTATAAAGGACCCAGATTTCTAACTTTCATTTATGGGGATAACATGGATAATTGTACATGATTTAATGTAAGATTTTTGCCCTTTTTTTGGAAAATGAAGTTTTAAAATAAAAAAATTCACTTTAACCACTATATTGCTATAGAGCTCCATTATATGCTATTTGCTGTTTGATTAACCAAAATACATCTTTTCACAAGTTGGATTCAGTTGGATTGAGTTGGATTCATATATAAATATTTTAAAATCAAAATTATAAAAAAGAATTATATACTTTTGGTCAAAGTTTAGCATATTTTGTATTAAGTTTAGCATATTTTGTATTGAAAAAAGTTCTTCAATAATGTTACTTTATGATTAGAATCAAACCTGAACAAGATGTTACAAAAAATCTTGGAGTCTTTAGATTTTATCATTTATTTCAATTATCTGTTTTTAATATAATTCTATCATTTTTAATCAACGTTTCAGTTACAAACTGTAACAGAACAAAAAATAACAGAAATGAACAGTTATATTACATATTGAGAAAAAAAAACAAAAGTGCAATGAACTGAACAGCAATAACAAATGATCAAATAAAGCAGTAAAAAAATAAAATGGTTGTAATATAAAAATTATTTTGTTAAAAAAACTGATTGGGAAATTTTTGTTTTTTGAACAAATAAGAACAACAATTGGTGGTGCACTGGAGGTGTTCACGAGTCAGTGCACTGCAGGCAGTATGCGTAGTACGTTGCATGACTTCTGCAGACACACATTCTGTGTGTGTGTGTGTGTGTATTTTCGTTGTGTCAGTGTCACCAATTTATATTTGTGGTGGTTCTGCATTTTATTTGACAAATTATAAGACTTTTTTTATAGCCTTACAAATGTATTTCTGTGTGTATGTGTATGTGTGGTTGTGTGTGTGTGTGTGTGTGTGTGGCGAGCATGATAATTTTGCATTGTGGATGTTTTTTACATTGTTGGAAGTGTGCCATTTCATTTCTGTCCATGTGATCTGCGTTGTTTCTGATTTTGATGATGAATATTATATATTTACTATGCGGGGTCTCCAGGGACCCCGAAGACAACAAGTGTGACTATTTTTTTCACGGCAACATAATAACAGATATCATTCCAATTTTTTTTTTCTTTTGTAGATCTATGAAGTGTTAAGAGCTGTAGAAAGTTTCATACCATTTGGACAAAGAGAACATTTTTTTTAATTTGACCAAAAGTCATTTGCGGGTTAAAAAGACCCCAAAGATAACCAGAGGGTTAAAAACACCATAGAACAACAACAACTAGCCGAACTAATAGGCTACATTTGAATCATTAAAATCAAGTAACAAATAAAAACAAATTAATTATTTTATTTTATTGTTGAAATCAACAATGACATCATTACTCAGAGAAATATTATTTTTTTATATCAAGAATTAAATTCCAACTAGTAATAACTATAATTCTTGATATCTGTAATTGTATTTTCATCATAGCCTGCCATTCTAATTCAATTGTTGATATCAAGAATTGATTTCTTACTAGTTGAAATTCCAATTTCACAAATCAGAAATACAATTCTTACTAGTAAAAATCATAATTTTTCATATCGAATATAACTTTGTTTCTAGTAAAAATATAAATTCCTGATATCAAGAACTCAATTTTGTATTTCAACATTTAAATTAGTTATTTTCGATAGGGCTATCTGAAAATTATAGTTCTGATGTAGGCCAAATCAATAGTGTGATTAGTACGTCAGAATGCCGGCTTATTATTGGCTGACGCTGGTCACGTGATCACCACGACACATGATGCTGCGCAGGAGCAGCCAATGGAGAGTCCAGAGGCGCTGCACTGTTTACACTACGTCCACAGTGTAGGAGAATGACATGGAAGAGAAGAGATTGTTGAATAAAGTCGTTATTTTTATTGGGGGTTTTTGTGCACAAAAAGTATTCTCGTCGCTTAATAACATTCAGGTTGAACCACTGGAGTCACATGGGATATTTTAACGATGTCTTTACTACCTTTCTGCGCCTTGAAAGTTGCAATGACGTTGCTGCCTCATGGGGGGTTCAGAAACCTCTTGGATTTCAGCGAAAATATCTTAATTTCTGTTCTGAAGATGAACAAAGAGACATGAGGGTGAGTAATTAATGAATCTATTTCATTTTTGGGTGAACTAACCCTTTAGCCATTATAATACAATATATAATACAGGTCCGGGAAGTGCTCTCTCAGTTGCAGGAAGATATCAAACCCTGAAATGACACCTTGAACAATAAAGCCAGAGAACAGAAGAGTCATTTATATCGTCATCTAGCAGTGTCAGAAATGAACTTTCCCATTATGCTCAATTATTCATTTTTCAGGGGCATTTTTTTTACCTTTTTATGGACATTCTAATCTTTTTATTTATATTTATCAGCTTTTATACTAAATTCTTAAATTTAATAAAAAAATTCAACTAGAATAATAAGACAATAGGCTGTTATCAATCAAATTAAATCAGTATCATTATCAACCAAAGAAGTTGCATCTGAATTCCCGAAGTAGCATTTAGATGTATTTACAAACTGTTTAATGGATTTACACAGTAATTACAATTACATAGTGTTATGAGATTAAATTTTTTGGTACTTTCCTGTTATCCGGACCCCACCATATACCATGGGCGGGGTTAGGGGTAGGCCATCGTCCCTGATTGGTCTTAACCCTAGTGACGGGTAGGTTTAGGGGCGGGGTTAGGGGTAGGCCATCGTCCCTGATTGGTCTACCCCAGTGACGGGTAGGTTTAGGGGCGGGGTTAGGGGTAGGCCATCGTCCCTGATTGGTCTACCCCAGTGACGGGTAGGTTTAGGGGCGGGGTTAGGGGTAGGCCATCGTGGGGTCCGGATAACAGGAAAGTACCAATTTTTTAATGTAATATTTTAAATAGCCTTTAGAAATATGAAATTAATGACAAAATGAAACGATACTTAGATTATGAGAGTGAAACCCCCAGTAGGTGGCAGCACGTAACTGTCTTAATGAGTGAGTCAGTGAGTCGGTTCATTCAACCAATTCGTTTAAAACGCTGATTCGTTCAGGAATGAAGCAAGTGGCTGTCCATGGGACATTGAATCATTCACTCAACTTACTTTTTTTGATTTTGTGTTGATGGCATTTTGTGGCATTATTTGACAAAATACTTAAAGGTGACCTATAATTCAAAATTGAATTTATCTTGGTATAGTCAAATAACAAGAGTTCAGTGCATGGACATGACATAGAGTGAATCTCAAACTGGACTGTTTTCGCGTTCTCATTTAATTCACGTTTATGAAAAACACCCCTGAAAAACGGTCGGTTCTCCACACAATACCGACTGTGACGCAATAGTCGGGATCATTAATATGTACGCCTCCAAATATTTGCATATGCCAGCCCATGTTCAATGCCAGGCGGAACTGCGCAGCCGAAGCATGGCAGTTGCTCAGTGTGGATGTACACATGAACACAAAAGTATTTTTTAGTTCCTTCATCTGAGCCTCTGAAGAAACAATGGGTTAATTTTATTTTCTCTGGAAATTTCCAAACATTTCACCGACTGTTTCCTCAACTTGGGCCAATACAGAGCTGGCCTCGGATCGAGCTACCAAGCAACACTTTCTGATGTGTAATTGCTCAAGTTCAGACAGGTAATCTTTCTCTCAAAATCGTTCAATACTGTTTATGCATCAGTAAGTCAAGCCAGTGACTAAAATATCAGCTTCACATCGTTTCTTTTAGTAGGATGAAAATAATCGTATTTAAATTGTGAACAAATTATATACAGAAAGCGATCAAAGAACAATCTTTCCACACAGCGCGAGTTTATCTGGACACTTGCCAAACTCGTTATGAAATCAATGACGCACGTTACTGCACAACGAAGCTCTTACTGTATTTACATCATCGTGTTTGCATTGGGGAAAGCAGAGAGAGTGCAGGAACTGCGCTGCAATGATAAGATCTTCATTCTCGCGATCAACACACTGTCATCTGCTCAATGCTCATCACGGCAACATTTTATGTGATGGGAATAGATCTAAATACTTTAAAAACATCTCACGGTTTGTTAATCTCGATAGCTGTTATAGTAAAAACGTATAATAGCAGTAGTAAAAGTATTCGGGAGAGAGTTTCACATGTAATGCGTTGCTATTTCATATGCAAGCATGTCAGCCAATCACAGCAGTGGCCGCGGTTACACTGAATCCCACAGCCAATCACAGCAGTGGCCGCGGTTACACTGAATCCCACAGCAGACACGCCCCTTCAAACAGAGTGTTCAAATCAGAGGCTAAAAGCAGGCTAGGAAAAATGCCATTTATTTCTAAATTATGAATATTTTTTATCTAAAAAACATACTAACATTATAAGGGTAACCCAGGAAACATTATAAAATAATAAAAAAAAACATTCTAGGGCACCTTTAATATTGTGCCATACCTTTCCTTGTGCCATGTGCTCTCCTGTGATTGTCTAGCCCCTCCCATCTTGTTATCTGATTATTTATTAATTTGTCCCACCTGCCTTCCTTGTTACCCTCTTTTGTGTGCTTCCCTATTTATTCTCCTTGTGTTTGCACTTTGCAGTCCTGTGCTGGCTCGTCACTTCATGTATCCTCGTGTTTCTATTTCTCTGCCTAAAGTCAAGTTTGAGATGTCTGTATTAGTGATGGCAAAATGAGGCTTCCTGAACCACTGAGACCTCGCAGCCATTGCTTCACCCAAAGCTTCATTACTCGAAGCTTCATTCAGGATTGCTCACTAGTGACACCTAGCTAGTGTGCAAAGACAAATGTCAGAATAAGGCCTGGAGGGCAGGCCCAAGCTCTTGTCCCTGCTGGCGCCGCACATGCTGCCTGTCAAGACTAAATTTCTTCACGTCAGACTTGCTGAGCCAGAGACTCTTTATGTCAGGCCTGCCGAACCAGAGCTTCTTCACATCAAGTCATCCGAGTCAGAGCTTCTTCACGTCATGCCTGGCAAGCCAGAAACCATTCATGTCAGGTCAACCGCCCTGGTCCCCTTAGGCCTGGGATCCGCCCTGGTCGCCTGCACAGCCTGTTCCGCCCCACCCCGGCCCTCAGCCAGGACTCCAGACCCGCCTGAGTTTCCCTGGCACAACCCTCCCGTCCCACCCTTGTCTCTGCAAAGAGCCATATGGACTATGATGCTGTCTTTGTCTAGGCTCCCCTCCCTCCCCTCTTTGTCTTGGTGTGTTATTCTGCCTGTCTAGTCATAGATATATCCATAATAAAGGCTAGATGTTTTACGGCGGAGTCTCTCTCGTCATCACCGGCGGCCATCTTGTCACAGGCAAGCGTTCTGGCGGGCTCTGTGGTGCCTGATGTAAGATGAGTGATCCGCACGAACACAAATACTCTTATCTCGTTGAAATCTTGACGGATTTACAAATGGTTTGGTTTCTTACAAACGTTATTAACGTGGCTATAATTCTGGATGATTGTTTATTGATACACTTATTATTCATAAGTGTGCAGTGTCATAACTACATCTCTGACGTTTATAACAAACCAAACCGTTTGAAAATCGGTAAAAAAAAGAGCAAGTTATGGTTATTTAAAAAGTACATGCACCATTAAAACACAATGTTACGAGTGAGCGAGCTGCCTGTGACAAGATGGCCGCCAGTGCGGACATCGACCTCTATTGGCCAGCAGTGCGGACGAGACATCTAGCCTTTATTATGGATATCTACGTGTCTAATCTGTTATGTTCCGGTCTCGTTTTTGATGTCCCTCATTGGGGATGCCAGGAGGCGTCCCTTTTGAGAGGGGGGTCGTGTCAGTCCTGTCTAGTTGAGATCTTGGTTTAGTGACGGAGCTCTGACACTCCCGGTTTGTGTATAGTCTGGTTTGGTGAGAGCACATGGCTTCTCATGTGTTTCCTTGTGCCATGTGCTCTCCTGTCGATTGTCTAGCCCCTCCCATCTTGTTACCTGGGGCACCTTCAAGTTCAAAACGGTGCGCAACGTTTTGCTACGGTTTCTGGGTTGAACGTCATGTTTCCTGGAAACGGCGTGTGTGTGCACCGGGGTTTGAGATGCGTTTTCTCTTGTTTGGTGGGTGTGTCAGAACTGCAGTCCAATCAGCAGCAACGTGTATATAAAGCACACGGTATTGCGTGTGAACTCGCACAATGGGTTCAAGGGAAGTAATTTACAAATGTGTTCGATGCAGCTCGGTATACGCAACACCTGAGGATATTAGAAGACATGTTTGTCGTAAGTTTTATTGTAAAAATATAGGATATCAACATAATGATGTAGTTGTTTATATTTTTAGCTTCATTGCAAGTGTATGACATTTGGTATAGAAATAAACAAAGGTAATTAAGTGCTTTTCCTAAAAATGAGAAAGAAAATACAGGGTATTAAAACAGTATACAAATAAAGTCAGTATGTGAGGCTAAATAGATGTGTTTTAGTCTGAATTAGGTTAGATGTGTGCTTCCATTTCAGTTTTCACAAATCCCTTCACTCGATTGGGATGTTCTCTTGTGTTCTGGGCGGCAAGTGCAGTAACTGTAACATCGGGCATATTTTGTAGTATTAAACACATATTTATACCAACTTCATCAGGCTCCGAAAATTCTTCACAAAGAACACAAAGAATGGCCTTCTCAGCTGCCAGTTGCAACTCTTGCGTCATCAGAACAGTGTGTTCAACGCATCACCGTTTCTGTTTAAAAAACATTGTGCAACGTTTTGTCGGCCCGGATTATTTATTAATTTGTCCCACCTGCCTTCCTTTGTGAACGCAAGTCTTACGGGTTTGGAACGACATGAGGGTGAGTATCCTAAATGATAACAGAATTTTCATTTTTGGGTGAACTAACCATTTAACTAATTTTGTTGAAACCATTGCCGCCACACAGTACATCAAATTGCAGTATCTTATTGTTTGAAATGACAAAATGTGAGAGATATAAGACTGTTGCTTTTAATGTATATTCTGACTTCCCATTATTTTTAAATGGAAAGTGTTGAAGAAGTTGTATGTATGGTGTAAGAGGACTCTTTTGTAGTTCCTTTGTTAGTTTGAAATGTTTGTTTTTTGGTCAATAAAAAGTAATAGATGAGATATCCTGTGTCTGGTACATTTAACCATCTCTGAATAAGTAATGTTTAATTTCTATTGACTTATTATTAATAAAACTTAAGTAAAAATTAAGTAGATGGACTTTTGCCTGCTAACAATAGATTAATTATTACTCATTTTTTTATAAGTAATTAGCTGTGTAATGTATTTAGAAATATTAGGTTGACCTTACCTAATTTTGTTTAGTGTGTCATAGCCATTAAATGTAGGTACTCTTTACTCAAAAATATGGGATGAAATCTACCCAAACAAAGTGAGTGCAATCAGTTTTATTGAGTATATTCTATAGGTTTGTTTTTACAGTGTGACCTATGGCTGCAGCAACTCTTGCAGATATTTGGGTAGTAGACCTGACATCACTTTATTAATAAAGATACACCCGTCTACTATGTAATGACGTCCAATTTAAAAGGTGTGCAATGTGTGCCAGTACACAACAAAAGTACACTGTTATACCCTCTGCTTTCAATCACAATAATTTATACATTTCCATCAGTCGATCTTCTCTGTCAGTTCTACATTATACTTTTGAGAGCTGACCACAAATCCGAACAAATTATAGTCCTAATTCGCTTAGTATGTTCAATCCATTATTATAGCATGGAATATACAGACAGTTTATCAGTTATTCCTAGACTTATTTCTGTCTGAATATATAGTACTTGATTAAATGGATCTGTAGATGTATCTGTACACATCTGTAGTAGGGTGTGGCGGCTGCCTGGGGGTATTCCGGAAAGCAGGTTATGTGACATATCCAGCTATGTTTAAGGGCAGAACGCGGATAATCTCGCATAGCCAGAACTTCAGAATGACGACCGCAAGTCTGCTTCTGAATGACCTGAAATTACAAAGAGAGCGAGTAAAGAGCTCTTCCTTCATAATCAATGAACCTGTCGGTCAGTTCAGTTAAAACTCCCCAGTAAATCTGACTAAACTAATCTTTTATTTATATTGTGTCTATTGTTTGTGATAATGAGAAGATTTGTGCACATGTAAAACTTTAAATCGAGGGAGTAAGAGTTTGCTGTGCCTTGGCTTTTGGTGAATTGACGCCATTGCTTCCACCCAAAGCTTCTTCCTCCAATATTTTTGTATTTCCAGCAATCTACAAATGTACAGATGTGTGCAATGATTGTTGTCACTTCTTTGCAAGTTAACATCATAATGGCATCTCCCTCAGTTCAACCCTGATGGCATTAAAGTGCACTTGACTGTAAATTATCCAGTTTCTTCCATTCTGATGTAGATCCAGACCCATACACATCTATACTAGACCGTATCAAGGCTTGATTTACCTGTAACAGTGAGCTCTTACTGGCGCCCCGTAGTGAAGACATGCAATTTATTACCTTTACATTTGTTTTCAATGTTCTTAATATGTTTCTTCCATGTTAATTTCTCATCAAAGATAAATACAAGATACTCGAATTCTGTCACTCTAATTTCTAGTGGTTGATCACATCATTTTCTTTTTCTTTGTAAAAATCATATATTGAGTCTTTTCTTAAAGAACATTTTATATTTGATAGAACATCTATCAACTTCACTTATTGTTTCTTGTTTCTTGTATACATTTCTTAAATTCCTCATTTTCTCCGTTACTTTGCACAATGTACACTCACCTAAAGGACTATTAGGAACACCATACTAATACTGTGTTTGACCCCCTTTCGCCTTCAGAACTGCCTTAATTCTACGTGGCATTGATTCAACAAGGTGCTGAAAGCATTCTTTAGAAATGTTGGTCCATATTGATAGGATAGCATCTTGCAGTTTATGGAGATTTGTGGGATGCACATCCAGGGCACGAAGCTCCCGTTCCACCACATCCCAAAGATGCTCTATTGGGTTGAGATCTGGTGACTGTGGGGGCCATTTTAGTACAGTGAACTCATTGTCATGTTCAAGAAACCAATTTGAAATGATTCGAGCTTTGTGCATTATCCTGCTGGAAGTAGCCATCAGAGGATGGGTACATGGTGGCCATAAAGGGATGGACATGGTCAGAAACAATGCTCAGGTAGGCCGTGGCATTTAAACGATGCCCAATTGGCACTAAGGGGCCTAAAGTGTGCCAAGAAAACAACCCCCACACCATTACACCACCACCACCAGCCTGCACAGTGGTAACAAGCAGGGCCGGCCCGTGACATAGGCGGTATAGGCAAATGCTAAGGGCGCCACCACTCAATAGGGGCGCCAAAATGAGTGAACGAGTGAATTTTTTTATTTTTTTTATTTTTACTAATACTATTTTAAAACCATTCATTCGAAATACTACAAAATAAAGCAAAACAACTCCACAAAAACTTAACTAAGTCCCCCGACTCCGGTCCAGCGCATCAATCTTCCCCCGCCCAGCGAGTGCTTGAAGTGCGTCAGAAACAGAGCGCGCGCGATCAGTTTACTGTTGGTCATTTGTTGTGTAGCGTCGCCCCTCGCCGCATCCAATGTAGACAGCATTGCTTTCGTTTGAGGGCGCTTAACACACACAAGCACTAGAAACGGGCCTGGCAGCTCGCGCCAGCTCGAGACACGGTGAGAGTTACCTCATTGTGACGGTTGGCCGAATTTTCATGACACATTTAAATTGGCATTATAGCCTGCGATAGATACAGTGCCAAAGAGAAGAGGCTACAAGGGGATAAAGACAGAGGTAAAGTGATGTAATGAATGAACAGTTTATCTAATTGCATAGTAGTAAGATACTATAATTTAATGGCAGTTATTTTTACCTTATAACTTTATGCTAACAGTAGTTCTGAGTTCTTCAGAGCCCCCAGAGAATGCGATTTGTAACAATCATGTCAGTCTTTTTTAGACGCATTTACTATCACTTTTATTAATTAATGTTTTACTATACAGTTGTGCAGTTTTGAGGGGGATATATGGCATTTTTTAAAATTTATTTGCCAAAATTATTAACGATATTTATAGGCTACAGGTTTATTATGTTTTATGTAAAATTCACATTAAAGAAGACATTTCGCAGTTTCACTCATGTTGAAAACATGAACCTTGCCATAATTTAGTGGAAGATTGCTGCCATCAACTCACAAACAAACACTTTTGCTAGTGCTCAATGAATAGTTTGTGCATGAATGACATTTGGACGATGACATCACTGTTTTATCCAGAGCAAGCTATATATAAATTAGATAAATTAATATTTTTTTACAACAAAATAAACCATCACTGAACATACTTAAGCTTGATTATGACACTATTTTCTTCTAGATCTGCTGTACAGGAGAAGCAAACTTTGTTGCATTATTTTCCTGTTATCACTGTAAAGCTGCCTTGAAATAATAATAATAATCTGTATTGTAGGCTAAAAAGCGCTATATAAAAATAAAGGGGACTTGACTTGAATGCTAGATGTAATGCTCTTGCTATATATATATATATATATGACCAATAATCACCAACACAATGAAGGGGTGAAATGGGCTGTAATGCATGGGGCACCAGGTAAAATCTTGCCTAGGGCAGCAAATTGGTCAGGGCCGGCCCTGGTAACAAGGCATGATGGATCCATGTTCTCATTCTGTTTACGCCAAATTCTGACTCTACCATCTGAATGTCTCAACAGAAATCGAGACTCATCAGACCAGGCAACATTTTTCCAGTCTTCAACTGTCCAATTTTGGTGAGCTCTTGCAAATTGTAGCCTCTTTTTCCTATTTGTAGTGGAGATGAGTGGTACCCGGTGGGGTCTTCTGCTGTTGTAGCCCATCCGCCTCAAGGTTGTGTGTGTTGTGGCTTCACAAATGCTTTGCTGCATACCTCGGTTGTAACGAGTGGTTATTTCAGTCAAAGTTGCTCTTCTATCAGCTTGAATCAGTCGGCCCCTTCTCCTCTGACCTCTAGCATCAACAAGGCATTTTCACCCACAGGACTGCCGCATACTGGATGTTTTTACCTTTTCACACCATTCTTTGTAAACCCTAGAAATGGTTGTGCGTGAAAATCCCAGTAACTGAGCAGATTGTGAAATACTCAGACCGGCCCGTCTGGCACCAACAACCATGCCACGCTCAAAATTGCTTAAATCACCTTTCTTTCCCATTCTGACATTCAGTTTGGAGTTCAGGAGATTGTCTTGACCAGGAGCACACCCCTAAATGCATTGAAGCAACTGCCATGTGATTGGTTGATTAGATAATTGCATTAATGAGAAATTGAACAGGTGTTCCTAATAATCCTTTAGGTGAGTGTAGATGTGAGTTCAATCCGTCTATACCTGTCTTGTTGCATCTTTCCCTGGTTTTTAACCCTATTGGTAATGTATCACTATTGCACTTTTCCAATCTTTGGGTAAAATACTTTTTTATTCCATACACGATTATATAAATCCAATAATGCTTTGATCTCTGGCAAGGTTTTAACCTACTGTAACTGGCCATGTCTCTCCATGTGTCATGATTTCAATGTGTTTTAGTTCTGTCTTGAGATCTTGTTTCCCCCGTCTTTTGTGACTTTTGGTTCAGTCCTGTTAGTTTTCCCGCCATGTCTGATTAGAAATTCCCTGCACCTGTTTTCTGTTAATCATCCCATTAGTCCCTGTTCATTTAAGCCCTGTGTTTTCCCTGTGTTGGTTGGTCGTCGTCCGCGTATGGTTGTATGTTTTGAAGTCCTGGAGTTCCTTTCCCTTTGTTTTTGTATGTTTATAGAAGTCAAGTTTGTTAATAAATATCTATATCACTTATTCCGTGTCCTCGTCTTCAGCAGCCTGCTACAACCTAACAGAACGACCAACCCTTACAAAAAGGAAACAGATACCTGACGGTATGGATCCAGCAGTTCTGTTTCTCCTGAACCTGCGCCAAGGAGACCTCACCATAGAGGATTATGTAAGAGAGTTTTGCGAACGCTCTCAGCTGGTGGACTTCAATGATGTGGCTCTAAAGGACTTTTTTAGGATAGGGTTAAATGAACCTATCCGGTCTTGTTTGCCAGGTGGGAAGATTCACTTTTCCCTGGCTCAATACATAGACCATGCCCTTTGGTTGAGCGGCTCAACTTTGACCGTGGGAGACATCGAGCCTGAGCTTCCCTGCGTAGTTAAGTTTAATTACGAGGTTGATGACTTCACCGATCTTCCTCCTCTCATCGGTCCAGAAGTGCCAGAGTTTCCTTCGCCGCTGGTTCCGTCTAGCCCAGCCAAGCCCGCACCGCTGGTTCCGTCCAGCCCAGCCAAGCCCGCACCGCTGGTTCCGTCCAGCCCAGCCAAGCCCTCACCGCTGGTTCCGTCCAGCCCAGCCAAGCCCGCACCGCTGGTTCCGTCCAGCCCAGTCAAGCCCTCACCGCTGGTTCCGTCCAGCCCAGCCAAGCCCGCACCGCTGGTTCCGTCCAGTCCAGTCAAGCCCTCACCGCTGGTTCCGTCCAGCCCAGCCAAGCCTGCACCACTGGTTCCGTCCAGCCAATCCGAGCCCGTCGCCTGCTCGCCAGAGCCTGAGCCCGTCGCCTGCCCGCCAGAGCCTGAGCCCGTCGCCTGCCCGCCAGAGCCTGAGCCCGTCGCCTGCCCGCCAGAGCCTGAGCCCGTCGCCTGCCCGCCAGAGCCTGAGCCCGTCGCCTGCCCGCCAGAGCCTGAGCCCGTCGCCTGCCCGCCAGAGCCTGAGCCCGTCGCCTGCCCGCCAGAGCCTGAGCCCGTCGCCTGCCCGCCAGAGCCTGAGCCCGTCGCCTGCCCGCCAGAGCCTGAGCCCGTCGCCTGCCCGCTGATCCTGCGCCAGAGCCCGCTGATCCTGCGCCAGAGCCCGCTGATCCTGCGCCAGAGCCCGCTGATCCTGCGCCAGAGCCCGCTGATCCTGCGCCAGAGCCCGCTGATCCTGCGCCTGAGTCCGCTGATCCTGCGCCAGAGCCCGCTGATCCTGCGCCAGTCCTGTCTAGCCCAGAGTTTCCTTTGCCACTGGTCCTGCTTAGTTCAAAGTCCTCGTCACTGCTGGTCCTGCCCAGCCCAAGACTCTCGTTGCTGCCGGTTCCCCCCTGTCCTGTCAAGTTTCCCATTAAAATTTTGGGGGGGCGCCCACCCGAAGGGTCTTCACCGCCCTGGCCGCCTGAAGGGCCTTCACCACCGTGGCCGCCTGAAGGGTCTTCACCACCGTGGCCGCCTGAAGGGCCTTCACCACCGTGGCCGCCTGAAGGGTCTTCACCACCGTGGCCGCCTGAAGGGTCACCACCGTGGCCGCCTGAAGGGTCTTCACCACCGTGGCCGCCTGAAGGGTCTTCACCACCGTGGACGCCCAAGGGTCCGACAGCTCCGCCCTGGACGCCCGAGGGTCCGACAGCACCGCCCTGGACGTCCGAGGGTTCGACAGGTCAGACCTGGACGCCCGAGGGTCCGACAGCTCCGCCCTGGACGCCCGAGGGTCCGACAGCTCCGCCCTGGACGCCCAAGGGTTCGTCTGCTCAGCCCTGGCCACGCCCACGTCCTGCTCCGCCCTGGCCACGCCCACGTCCAGCTCGGCCGTGGCCACGCCCACGTCCTGCTCCGCCCTGGCCACGCCCACGTCCAGCTCCGCCGTGGCCACGCCCACGTCCAGCTCCACCGTGGCCACGCCCACGTCCAGCTCCGCCGTGGCCACGTCCACAGCCGGTTCCACCCCGGTTCCCCAAGCTACCAGCTCCGCCCTGGAGGCTTCCTGTCCCTGCATCACCATGCCCTCGTCAGCCTCCAGGGCGCCCACCCTCCCACCCCTTTGGATGTTGTACGGCGCGAGGTCGCGCCTTCGGAGAGGGGGGGGTATTGTCACGATTTCAATGTGTTTTAGTTCTGTCTTGAGATCTTGTTTCCCCCGTCTTTTGTGACTTTTGGTTCAGTCCTGTTAGTTTTCCTGCCATGTCTGATTAGAAATTCCCTGCACCTGTTTTCTGTTAATCATCCCATTAGTCCCTGTTCATTTAAGCCCTGTGTTTTCCCTCAGTGTTGGTTGGTCGTCGTCCGCGTATGGTTGTATGTTTTGAAGTCCTGGAGTTCCTTTCCCTTTGTTTTTGTATGTTTATAGAAGTCAAGTTTGTTAATAAATATCTATATCACTTATTCCGTGTCCTCGTCTTCAGCAGCCTGCTACAACCTGACACCATGGTGTTGTATTCCTTGAATTATAACTCAAAATTATATTTTTATCTACCCCTTGTTTTTTTCATATGAACATTCTTATATATTTTACTTGTTTGTGTCTTTTTCTTTCTCTTCTATTACTGGGATCTTCTTACAGTTTTCATTCATTTGAATCATTCTCAATGCCACATGCATTTCAGTCTCTCCCAATTGTATTGCAGAACTCTTTTGCTTTTTTTAAATTATCCTTATTGCAATTTACCTTTTTCTTCTGATACTCTCTGATTGTGTCTTGAGTTATTAATCTTTTGGAAATTCAAAATGCCTTATTTCTTTCTCTATTGCCACCGTGCATTCTTCTATTTTTTTCTTTTTCTACAATATTTTGCTTTTGTGCGGCATTTTGAATGTCACATATTACTGGCCAATGATCACTGCCAATATTATCTGCTGACATTATTGTGAGATCCAAACATGATGGGCTGCAAACCAGTGAATGTTCTTCTATACATTCTTCTATTATTTCCCCATTATTATCAGTGTTTTTATACCCCATAAACAATTATGTGGTTTAAAATCCCCACACATAATAATCTTGCCCTGTGTGTCACCCATCACTTCTTTCAAAATAGTTTTACTTATTTCTTTACATGGATTATAAAAAATAAAAATGTGATTACTTCATTCATTCCTATGATGTATGTATTCTGCATTACTATTTTCATATGCTATGCTTTCTTTAATAAATGTTGCACCTCTGCGTCTTTCCTCTCTACTACATGTCCATTGGTCTTGAATGCCAGGAGCTGTTTAGCATGTCTCTTGGATACAAACAATGTCTGGTGTTCTTCCCAGTTCTGTCTTTATATTCTTGCCCACTTGCTATTAAGCTCCTGGCATTCAAATGTAGTGGAAGGAAAGACATTATAGGATAATGAATTGCTACTCATGTCATATCATGTCCAAAGCAACAGCTCCTTCTTATGCTTATAAAATCTCATGGACTTCTACAGCTGAAATTCCTGTTAACTTTAGGAATTTATTAGCACTGCACATCCTACAATTATCTGTAAGAGGTTGTCCGACTCCCTTTCTACCTGCGCTGTAGGGAACAATGGGGCTAATGACACACCTTAAGAAAAAATGTTCTTTTTTTTACTCCTCCTATATATAATTGCAGAAATAATTACATATGTTTGTATTGTACATTGGTGGAGCAACAGATTTTGTGTGAAAATAAATCATAAACGTGGTTATTTTGTTTAAAAATCTTTTAAAGGTGGTGAGATCTTTTACCCACACGGTGCAAAATACACAAATAAAAATCGAAATAATCAGCTAAATAATGTGTTTTTAATAATGTCTAAGTTCATACTAAGTTCATAGTTCAAAACAATCACGTTAGCAAAGTTTGAACAATTTTCTGTTTATTTTGATAAATAAAAAAATTAAAAATTGTTCAATAAATATACTGTCATTAAAATATGTTAATATAAAAATACAGAAACAAAATTATTCAAAAAAGTGTCAGGTTTTGAGTTCTGTTCATGTTTAAAGGTGCAGTCTGTAAGAATGACAACTAGTGGTGGAAAGAGGTACTGCAGTCCAATTCAAAATATCGGAGATCGTGGTTTCTCCCGCCTCCTCGAACTCGATGCTCACGCGGGTCGCCAGTTTGAGACACGGATGCAGAATCACAGACCAAAAAATAACAAACATTCCAGCCTGGAAACACACATTTCAGAGTAAAATAACCGGCTGTTCAAGTTTTTCAGAGAAACGAGAATGTGAACTTAGCATATTTCCACAATATATGCAAACATAATATGGTATTTTTATTCTTTAGTAGAGTGAAAAAGTTACATAAAGCACCTTTCAGTTTCTCAGTTAGTCTTCTAATCTGTTAATTACTTCAGTTCTCCTTGTTCTCGCCCGGTTTGTTTCTATGGTTACTTATTGTGTTTGTTGAGTTCAGGTGTGTCTTGTTAATCAGTCTAATTAGTTCCTCTCTGTTGCCTATGTATTTAAGCCTGAGTTTAATCCTGTCTAGTTGTCTGTCATCATCGCTGTTTGCCTGGGTCTTGAGTCTCTTGAGTCTCTTGGGTATCTCGAGTATCTCTGTAAGTTTGAGTTTATGATTAATAAAGACTGCTGCACATAGATCCTGTTTCCTCTTTACTGCAACCAGACCCGTGACTGAACGACAGACCTCTTAAAGATGGTTCTACCAGCAGTGCGTATGTCTGGATAATGTCTGGATCAGGACAAGCTTTCCCTCAAGGCTCACACCACTGCGATCCTCGACCTGGCGTGCCTTACCTCCTTCCCCGATCGATCATTGAGTGTCTTTCCTCACAAGCCTCAGTGCGGAGACGAAGGCCGCCTGCCCGGTGTGGGACCTCAGGAAAGTTTTGCTGCGTTTGTGGAGTGGGTTCTGGCTACCTGTGGGTCCCAGTTCACCATCGGCTTTCCAGCGAATGTGTAATCTCTGAGTCCATTCCAGGGTCCATTCCAAGATGGCCACCACCACTCCAGAGTCGTCAGCCAAGATGACCTCTTTCCCCGTCCAGGGTCCCGAGACAACTCCTGTCCACAAGCTCGCCCCAGAATCCCTCCCGGCCTACAAACGCCTAGCTCCCCCCAAGAAAATTTTGGGCTGGATTCTCCCAGGTCTCCCGAGTTGCCGGCTCCACCCTGGTCTCCTGAACCGCTGGCTCCGTCCTGGAGGCTTCCCGTTCTGCCAAAGCCACGCCCTCTCAACGCCTTCTCATCGGCTCCCTCCGTATGAAGGTGGGGTGTCGTCAGGCAGGGTCAACACGAGGAAGAGCATGAGGATATGCTCTCACTAAACTTCATAAAATAACAAATGCACGACTCTCTCCTGAGGCCTCTTCCAGGTCTGAAAGTCTGCAGGCTTATTTTATGCTCCCTTGGTGGGAAACTGGAGAGCTATGGCTTGGGGTTTGGACAGTTGGGATAGCAGATGATTTGCTCTGCCCCCTTCCTTTGGGAGTTGTGTGGGGACGCAGGGAAACTGTTGAAAACTTTGCAGATTTTCAACCTGTTTTGTTTTGTTACAATGTCGGTCGTATATGTAAATAAACAATGTTCACTCGTTCTCTGTGTTACCTGGACTGACACGAGACACTGCGTCGTGTTGCAGCAAAAAAAAAAATGCTCCATGAACGATGTACTGTATAAATAATGTTTTTGTGCTAACATTATGAGAACATTATTAAAGACCAGATAACTGAACAAATCTTCTATTAATGTTACTGGAAGAACGCTTGTTCATAACCTTGCCAGAGCGTTCCCTGTTAGCTGGGAAGCAGCTCTACAGAAGACGATAGTCTTTATTCAGCTCAATTCAGTTGCTCAAAATTCATCAATCATGAAACGACTTCAAAGACAACTCTACAGAAGACAATTGACAAAAGTGTCATTATTCAGATCAATTCAGTTAAAGTTTTTTTCTCATCCAAGAATGTCAGTACAGTCAGATCAATAATATTGCTGAATTTTAAAAAGTCCTATTATGCTTTTTCACCTTTTCAACTTTAGTTAGTGTGTGATGTTGCCCTTTTGAGCATAAAAAAGATCTGCAAGGTTACAAAGCTCAAAGTCCACTCCAAAGGGAGATATTTTATTTAACAGAATCCACCTTTCAAGAACTACAACGAACGGCTCGTTTGGACTACAACCGACTACAAGACGGTTAACTGATCCTTAGCCTTGATCATATCTATAATTTATAAGAAAATTACAAATATACCACTCTGAAACATCCTGTGAAATCCATGGTTGCAAAGTCCATGCTTGAAATCCATTCAGCATGATCCTCTTGTTCGTTAACATTGTCAGGGTCTGAATCGGGCTTGAATTGATTTGAAATTGACATCCTCAATATTTTCACTAGAGAAGATCTTACAGTTTTAAAGGGGCGGGACATTTCTCGAACAGGTGCCGAGCGCTGCCAATCACAACACACTGAACCAGCTAACCAATCACAGCACATTTCATATTTCGGAAGGAGGGGCTTACTCTAAATCGGCTTGTTTGAGCCAGACTGTGTCACGGGCTTGGTTAAAGCAGGCACGGAAGCAGGATCAGAGTTGCAGCAGTGTTTATTAAATAAACTAGATATCCAGGAACAGGTAGAACGGGAACAGAACAACCACACATACAGTAACAACGACAGACAAGGAACAGACTGAAACACGACACAGCTGGGGCAAATGAACTGATAATGACAGGAAGACAGGTGATAGAACTAAACTACTGAAGAGCAGGAAAACTAGGACACAGGACTAAACCAATTGCACAAAGACAGGGGAAAACACAGGGCATACAGCAGGGGTTCTCAAAGTTTTGATAGGTGAGGGCCAATTTAGGAACCCAACATAGAACTGAGGGCCGCCAAAGTGGCGGGGGAGAAATCGAAGAAAAAAAAACTGAAAAGAAAATCCCATTTGAAATTATTTTAATGACCAGGTTGCATCTCTACAGTTTACATTAGTTGCAATAAACACATTTTAATTCATAACTGAGGCTAAACCTGGCAAAACTTGTGAAAATTTTGGGGGGGAGAGCTTCTATTTAAAATAGAAGCTTACCAAACAAGTCATCATCATCATTCATTTCTATCATTGCTTGTCAGTCGCGTTTCCATTATTGCAGATTTGCAAATTATTATCTATCTTTTTTAACCCGTAACTGAAAAACGAAAAATGAACGGTTGTTGTCTTTTTAAAACGCAAAGTTGAACACAATTTTAATTTGAACTGGCTTCACCAACTGCTGCGCAAAAAAAGTAAATATCGACAGACTTCTTCAGATTTTTGTTTAAATGACTTTCTGCCCCTTTATTAAACATTTTAAATATTCACAAATTAATATGGAAAACATGTCGATTTTACTGGTTTTCTAAGGCCAAATTAGAACCTGGAATTTATATTTTTCCCGCATGATGAATGAGAAGAGCCATATAGCCTGTACGTGTCTGATCTAGCCTGATTTATAGGTGAGTTATAGGCCAATGATAATAAATGCGTCTGAAAAAACAGCAAGGCATTTTAATTGTTTATTAATAAACTATTGTTTTCTAAGTGTCGGCTAAAAACATATCTCCATCTCCGCTGTTAAGCAGATGCGCTTTTAGAGAGAAATCCACCTTTCATACGGATTACATAATCAGGTATTTGCTTTCGATTCGAGTTTGTTTGTTTAAAAGTGCACATTTTAAGCTTTAGCCTACACTATATTTTGTTTCAGTTCTCGCGCTCCAGTTCACGGAGATCATGAAAGCGCGTAGTAGCCTATAGGCTACTGATTCTTTTATTTTATTTTACAAAAGCACGTTTTCTTGTTATGAGTTTACACAAATAAAAGTAGTTGCGAATAATGCATTATTATTTTCTGTATGACCAGAAATGATAGACTAGTTTAAGTTGTTTCCACTGTTGATAGGAAAATGCAAGTGTTCGCGACTTCGCGCCCGCGAACATTTTGAAGTAGGCCTAATGGAAACGCGGCTATCTTGACATTGTTAAGATTATTGTTAAGTCACATTGAATATTGATTACTTGGTCAACATACCCTTTTAAATTGCAATGGGATTTGTGGTGCTGGTTTCGGTTGGCCACTGTTCCTGGTGGCCTTGGGAGTGAGGTCAAGTGCGATCGGTCGGTCGGACCATGTAATTACCGCTTATGCCTATGGATGCCGCTAAACACCACTAAACGGAGATATTCATTTTTTCAAAGCAATAGTTTTAACAGTTTTACAGCTGTTATCGCGGGCCGCCAGAAATGTTTCGGCGGGCCGCCATTGGCCCGCGGGCCGCACTTTGAGAACCTATGGCATACAGGTTCTGTAATAATGTAAAATATGTGAAAAATAATGCGCTTTTTAATAATAGTAAAACATTTTATTTGTAATGTGCCTTTCTCAAACTCAAAGTGCTACGGTATGTACAGAACAAAATAAATCAAACAAGGAGAAAAAAAAAAAAAATACACAGTAATAAGTTATAAATTAAAGGCTTGACTAAATAGATTCTTAAAACAATCCACAGAAGCAGCATTCCTAATAGATGTAGGTAACGAGTTCCATAACTTGGGCACATTACAGAACAATCAAGCATGAAAATCTTCTAGTACACCCCAAAAGCAAAATCAAGACTTCGTAAAAGGGCATAATAGGACCCCTTTAAATGTCCACAACTGATCAAGCCAAAGGCGACAATGGCAACTCAACGCAAGTCAAGCCAAATGTATGTCATGATGGCAACTCAACAGAATACTTCATGATTAAGGATTTAGGGTTAGGGTAAGTCGTTTGATTTATGGAACAACATTTTAATAATTGTTACTCTCCGGTTGTTATAATTTCACTTCTTTGAAGACTGCTATCTTCATCATTGACGCCTGTTTTTTAGAGCTCCTCAGCCTGTGAGATAAAAGCAAAGAAATGTTACATTTAAACTAACTGTATTTCTGGTAATAATCAGACTTTAAGCACATGTATTCTATTTAAAAACCCCAAACTCAGAACTGAATTTAGAATATTTCATTTTTCATCATTTTTAACACTGCATCAATTATGAAGATGGGAGAATGAATAATGCACTCACCCTTTTATTCGCTGCATCCGAGCAATGGTCTCAGGGAGAACTTTTCCTTTAGTTTCTGGTAACAGTAAAGTAATTAAGCCAGCAAACACTGCCAGGCTTCCAATGACAATATAAGGAATGTATCTATAGTAGTTACCTTTACAGGAAAAAAAGTAATAATTTATGCAAGTGATGACTTATGCAATGTTCATATTGCTCATATACACTGCTCAAAAAATTAAGGAAACACTTTTGAATGGAATGAAATTTTCAATTTAAAAATCTTACTCATATACATTCTATGCTGGTGCCAAGGTTCAGACCGATAGAAAGTGGAACACCATTGCCAACCTGAAGCACCAAGAGTTCATTGGAAAGGAAAGGCTTCTTGTGAAATCTGTTGGCCAAGGTCAACAAGGCCGGTGGACGAAAGTGGGCCGACATTGAGCCAAGGTCAGTCAGGTGGAGCGACCTTTGGAGAATTCCCCAAGCCAGGTTAAGTTTCATTATTAGAGCCAGTTACGACACACTTCCTAGCCCAGTTAACCTGGCACGATGTTTTGGGGCGATGGCGAACAAGAGACCCCAGAGCCTTACGAGTCAGCCTGTCCAATTTGTAAGTGCACTTTCATTTGCACCAAGTAAGTGAAACTGGTTTACAATATCTTATGCTTCCTAACTGGACAGATTGATATCCTGAAGTTTAATTGACTCGGTGTTATACTGTGATTATTAAGTGTTCCCTTAATTTTCTTTTAGCAGATTAAATCCTATAGGAAATCCTTTATAAAATAATAGAAGAAACATAACAACTGTGGCTGTACCCAAGTATATGATGAAGGGGGAAACGATGCTCCCTATGCGAGCCATCATGGAGCAGGTTCCCATGGCCATGTTCCTCACCACAGTCGGAAACAGTTCTGAAGTCACGGCATAAACTACGCAGAATGCAGCGGTAACACCCAGTTTTCCCAGCATCTCCAGTAAGGTTGCCAACTCCATTAGGTCTGCAATGACAAATATATACATTCTCTTTATACAGGCATGCAGATGTAACGGAGGCCAGCTAGTAGTTGCTGTGCGAGTAAACCTCACTCCTCTGATCTCAAAAGGCTCTCTAGCGACAGACGCTAGAGGCTGCAGTCTTTAGCCTCCTTGTTAGAGCGCCTGACTCTCACGCCGGAGACCCGGGTTCGAGGCCCGCACAGAGCGGGGCGAGTAGGACCCGGGTGGAGGGGTTACATTGGTGCCGTGACCCGGATGGGAGTGAGGTTTAGGGGGGTGAGTGTAACGGAGGCCAGCTAGTAGTCGCTGTGCAAGTAAACCTCACTCCTCTGATCTCAAAAGGCTCTCTAGCGACAGATGCTAGAGGCTGCAGTCTTTAGCCTCCTTGTTAGAGCGCCTGACTCTCACGCCGGAGGCCCGCACAGAGCGGGGCGAGTAGGACCCGGGTGGAGGGGTTACACAGACATGATCAAGACAGTCTGCTGAAGTTCAAACTGAGCTCCAGAATGGTCATTTAAGTGACTTTGAACGTGGCACGGTTGTTGGTGTCAGACAGGCTGGTCTGAGTGTTTCAGAAACTGCTGATCTACTGGGATGTTCACACACAACCATCTCTAGGGTTTACAGAGAATAGTCTGGAAAAAGAGGAAATATCCAGTCAGCGAAAATGCCTCGTTGAAGTCAGAGGAGAATGGCCAGACTGGTTCCAGATGATAGAAAGACAACAGTAACTCAAATAAGCACTCGTTACACCCGAGGTCTGAAGAAGAGCATCTCTGAACACACAACATGAACCAACCCAGCAAGCAATTTTACAATTAAAAGACATCTAATAGCCGTCCAAACACAGCCCAGGCGTCTAGGCTATAACAAGGCAACATTTGGGCTGTCAGTGAAAATCTAATAGTAGTCTAAACCATCGCCCAAGAATAGACTCGTCAATTAGATAACAAAGAAATGAAATGAGTGAAGAAATGAAACCAAACACCTTGTAATCACTGTTTATTTTGCTTACATGATGGAATATCATAGCCTGGTTCTACCAGACTCTCGTACATTTCATTTGTACAGAGAGTCTGGCCTCGCTCCATTGAGAAACGTTTACTTCCTTGTAGGCGGGTTCTCTGTTAAAGATCAAAACTATTGGATCTGCCCAGCGTCACTCAGGATCTGCCATAGCCAATCGCTAACGTGTGGTCGTGACGTATGTCATGCGCCGAAACCGGCTGGAAACAACAAGTCCGAATTCCATATTCATAAATCTAAATATCTAAATGCTAAACCTCTCTTTCTTATATTTGTGAAATAATTTTTAAAATACCTCTTTTCAATTAAGTTGTCTGAGAACAAAAAAAAGCCTTAAAAACATTATCTGTTTGTAATTATTTTCCTTTTTTCAGTGTCATGTAATTCTCTTAACTTGTTCATGTTTATTTTATATTATCCCCCTACTGTTTTATTTTTGTTTTGTTTTTATTATTATTTTTTGTTTGTTTTTGTATTATGTTTTCTGTTATTACTTGTGTATTGTTTTAAGCAATAAAAAAAACAAGTCCGAATGATCAGAGGATTATGTTTAGAATAAGATGTCTGTCAACGAGAGCTGCATGTTTTGTTCATCGAATTTAAGAGTTCAAGGAACAATTCTAAATGTATATTTGACACTAAGGACAGTGATGTATTCAGTCAACTGTCGAAGCTGGGTGTAATCATTAACAATACGCCGCTGCGGTCGTTTCGGATCTGCCGCAAATGCTGTACAGCAGGGGTCTCAAACTCGCGGCCCGCGGGCCATTTGCGGCCCGCGGGGTGATATTTTGTGGCCCCCTACTTGACATTAAAGTTTAATGTTAGTGCGGCCCGTCGTTGCGTGTGCCGCGTTTTTTAAAAAAATATTTTTTTTTTTATCCCTTATGGGCTACCATAGATAGTCTCGTGACAGCTTACGGTGGGTTTGTTGTCAATAGTTGTCATAGACAACCGCGAAGTACAAACATACTGCGCCTGGAAAAAATGAGCGCGTCGCTTCAATTATGAGCGCGCTTGCCGCGCACCTACATTTGACATAACGAACTTGAGCGCGCAAAATATGTGAGCGCGATATGTGAACGGGAGCGACGTGTTGGAGAGAGACCCTGCTCTAAAACAATGTGAGAATAATCATTTTGAGCTTGTAATATGTGTCTAACAGGTTGATAAGAAGGTTTGCTTTGATTTGTGCAGTATTTGCCTGAGACACTATACATGTGTAGAAAGAATTCAATAAGACGGGCAGACATGACTGCAAATATTTGTATTTCAAAAGCAATAATTGTTTTTCTAAGTATAATAAAAGGAAATGTGCCTTCCAAAAAAAAAACATTCAATATCATTAATGTGTTGTATAAAGAAAATAAAAAGGACATAAGCAAATATAAATATCACAAATATGTGTTATACACAAAGAAAGTTTGTAAAATGAACTTCAACTGTCAGAAGGACAGCTCATAAAGAACCAATCATGTACAGAAAGGAATGTTCAAATTCAGAGGAACAGTTCAGAAGAAACGTTAATAATAAATATTGAGAAGATTGGATCAGTTGTGCTCCTTTTTTGGAATACTTGAATACTATTTTTTGTGGAATACTTGATGCGGCCCAGCCTGACCCCGACTCTACCTCCAGCGGCCCCCAGTTAAGTTGAGTTTGAGACCCCTGCTGTACAGTGATCATCGTACACACCGAGCTGCCCAGCACCAACTCCTAACCTTTCTGCCTCCCTCACTTGGTCCTCCATTAGTGCAACAAGAGGAGACGACAACAACTATCGGCTTTGCATCCTATCGTTCGCCTTAGCTAACTCATTCACCACTAGCGGAGTGAGCTGGAAAATTAAACTTTTCCCGAACCCCGTGGGGAGGAGGGCCACAACATCATGGCCACCAACAACACTTAGCAAACATTGATCTTGCTCCGGCTTTAACTTCTGGATATTCGGCAGTTTTGCAACAACGGACCGAATAGATTTTCTCACGTCTTTCTCCGCTGCCATTACTGAACTCCAACTCAAACTGACGCGCTACATCAACGTCATCGTTCTCAGCCACTCCCTCTGTTCGCTGATTGGACCGGTAAAAAAATTATTTCTGGAAACCAAAGTCTACAGCACAATCCCAGACGTAGTACTGAAGGAAAATAAAATTGAGCGGAAGTGCGTAGGAGGGCGGAGCCAGGCTAGGAATATCATACATCTTGCAAGTTATTTAGGAAAAACGACATGTAACCAAATTCAAGGTTATTTTGACTAGAAGTGTGTTACTCATAGCTGGACTATAGTTAACCGAGGCGATGAAATGGCGGATATTGCTTGCTGGGAACCCTGAAGTAGACGGACTACTAGTGATGGGGACGAGACCGCCTATGCCGAGTCCGAGTCGAGACCGAGTCTTTGAAGGATCGAGTCCGAGTCGAGACCGAGTCCATTGATTTTCAAATACAGTCAAGTCCGAGTCAAGATCGAGTCTTTGAAGGGTCGAGTCCGAGTCCGTTGGTTAATACAGTCGACTCCGAGTCAAGACCGAGTCTTTGAAGGGTCGAGTCCGAGTCGAGACCGAGTCCATTGGTTTTCAAATACAGTCGAGTCCGAGTCAAGACCGAGTCTTTGAAGGGTCGAGTCCGTGTCCGTTGGTTAATACAGTCCACTCCGAGTCAAGACCGAGTCTTTGAAGGGTCGAGTCCGAGTCCGTTGGTTAATACAGTCGAGTCCGAGTCAAGACCGAGTCTTTGAAGGGTCGAGTCCGAGTCCGTTGGTTAATACAGTCAAGTCCGAGTCAAGATCGAGTCTTTGAAGGGTCGAGTCCGAGTCCGTTGGTTAATACAGTCGACTCCGAGTCAAGACCGAGTCTTTGAAGGGTCGAGTCCGAGTCGAGACCGAGTCCATTGGTTTTCAAATACAGTCGAGTCCGAGTCAAGACCGAGTCTTTGAAGGGTCGAGTCCGAGTCGAGACCGTGTCCATTGGTTTTCAAATACAGTCGAGTCCGAGTCAAGACCGAGTCTTTGAAGGGTCGAGTCCGAGTCCGTTGGTTAATACAGTCCACTCCGAGTCAAGACCGAGTCTTTGAAGGGTCGAGTCCGAGTCCGTTGGTTAATACAGTCGAGTCCGAGTCAAGACCGAGTCTTTGAAGGGTCGAGTCCGAGTCCGTTGGTTAATACAGTCGACTCCGAGTCAAGACCGAGTCTTTGAAGGGTCGAGTCCGAGTCGAGACCGAGTCCATTGGTTTTCAAATACAGTCGAGTCCGAGTCAAGACCGAGTCTTTGAAGGGTCGAGTCCGAGTCCGTTGGTTAATACAGTCGACTCCGAGTCAAGACCGAGTCTTTGAAGGGTCGAGTCCGAGTCGAGACCGAGTCCATTGGTTTTCAAATACAGTCGAGTCCGAGTCAAGACCGAGTCTTTGAAGGGTCGAGTCCGAGTCCGTTGGTTAATACAGTCGACTCCGAGTCAAGACCGAGTCTTTGAAGGGTCGAGTCCGAGTCGAGACCGAGTCCATTGGTTTTCAAATACAGTCGAGTCCGAGTCAAGACCGAGTCTTTGAAGGGTCGAGTCCGAGTCCGTTGGTTAATACAGTCGACTCCGAGTCAAGACCGAGTCTTTGTGGAAGCAAGTCCGAGTTGAGATTTTGTCTTGAGTTTTGATATTCATGATTTAATATCACCCCAGTTAATAATCAACAGTTAGGCCTACAGACTAAGCTAGATTGGGAATTGTTTAGAGGAGCAGTCTTAACTAGTGATGGGGACGAGACCGCCTATGCCGAGTCCGAGTCAAGACCGAGTCTTTGAAGGAACAAGTCCGAGACGAGTCCGAGAAAGCAGAAAACGGTCTCGAGACCGGTCTCGAGTACTACATCACTACGGACTACAGCAACAGAAGACACACCGCATACTGAGGCTACGATTCACGGGCTCACCAAAACTGGAGTCTGGACTTCAGCTGAGACATTCAGACGGTCGGGTCAGAATTTGGTACAAACAAGACATTTTTCTAGAAAACCAGAAAAGTTTCAAAAACTTTTTTTTTTGATGTCAAGCAATTGTTAAGGAAGCTAAAAATTGAAAAATATCTATAGACACAAAACAATTTATAGACAGAAATGAAGACTGAGATTTGTGCACAAAAACACTCTTGTTTTTTATTAATGAAATCCTTGTAGATCATGTACCAAAACATCCCTTCAACACAGAGCAGAAGTGACTGCTAAAGGCTTAGAATCTCTGTACTACACTCTAAAAAATGCTGGGTTGCTTTTAACCCAACTTTGGGTCAAACATGGACAAACCCAGCCGTTGAGTTAAATTTTAAAATTACTTTTTTAACCCAATGTTTGGGTTTGTCCAAATTTGAACCAAAATTGGGTTAAAACAACCCAGCATTTTTTAGAGTGTAAATAAAGCGCTTATAAACCATTTTTATCCGGCAATTCTGTCATTTGTCAAGTAAGAGAAAAAGTAATTTGGCTCCTAAATTACAGCCAATGCACCTTCATCGTAATTTTATTGTTTGTCTATTGCTGTCCCGAGGATACTTGTCCAGACGCTTAACAAACGTTTGGTAAATTACATGTAACTTCCACACAATTAGATGTGTGATGCAGCAGGACAGGATCATGTCTTACCTGTGGGAATGAGCTGTATGATGAAGATCATTGCTCCACCCATTAGAAGAGTGGAGGCCTGACAGAGCCTCCTCCCGCAGAAGCGGAGCAGAAGCATGGCTATGATGAACGCTGGGACCTCCACCACCGCAGACAGGAAGAAATTCAGGTACGGGTTTCCATGAAGGTTTGTGGTGTTCAGGATGAGAGCGTAGTAAGACATGGTGATGACCATCCTGAAGGAGTGAAGAAGCACTTGTTTATATCAGCCCTCCTCTGGTGTCTCGCGACTCTCAGCCTACGTCTACATTCATCCGGATACGCTTGAAAACAGTGTTTTAGCTTAAAAGCGCTCTCCGTCCACACTAGCGCTTACAGGCGTTTCAGTGCGGATGAGAAACTTTTGGAAAACGCCTGAAAACGCTGAATTCCCCTTTACTGCGCATGCGTAAACCCTCACAGAAGCACTGAGATGATACAATAAATAATAAAGTTATTGCGCAATTTTTCTGACAGGATCATTTTATTTAGCAATATCTCATCATTCACTGATCGTCAGGTCGCTCTCACTCATCATTATATGTTTGGTCAGAAACACTAAAACTGATCTCATGTTTCACCGCGGGACAGCAGATGTGTGTGAGCTCTGTCATCTGTGCAGGACTGTGATATGAAGAGTGTGTGAAGGAACATATTTCAGCAACTGTGTGAAAGTGAACAGCTCATAACAGACACTATACCGCTATAAACATGAATATCTATCGGTACAACATGCGTCACATGCAGGGCTTGACATTAACACCCGCCAACCCGCCAAATGCGGGTGCATTTCACCCGTGGCGGGTAACACAGTCACTCTCACTAGCCACTTTGGCGTGTTGAAGATTTGTAGTCTTGTCAAAGGACATCTGACATAACAAACGAATTGCAATTTGACACTATGCCACTACCACTCCCATGAGTACCACCTGCACATAGTTTAGTGTTTGCTCATTGGTCCATTCGTGAATCCTCTTGAACGACAACACTGCAAACAAGAAGACACGCGGAGATTAAACTCGCGGACTGTGCGACGAACTGGGCTGTTTTAGTCTGCCCTTAATTATCAACTTAATGTGATGATATAGCGATCTTTTTTTAATAGCAGGAGAATCCAGACCACCGGCGTGTCTCACGCTCTCCTGCAGTGCCGCTGCGCGAGGGTGCGCGCGCCAAACGAACGATCATCACACGCGACTGGTCGCATACACACACACATCAACACAGCGTTCAGTCAGTTCGTGAGTGTGCATGGCCGGTATTAAAGCAAAAATCATCTTCATGATTAAGGGCCACGGTGTAGGCCTAACTACTAGCAGGGCTGCCCTTATGTCACGTCATATCACAACTATCTTTCCAGAGTTAATTCTATGTTTTAATAAAATTAATCATGCCATGAAAGAAAGCAGGAGATGCGCTTGTGGGAATAATCTGGAAAATAAAGACCTGTAGGCCTATACTTGTTTCAGGTGGACATATCTCCAGTTACTCAGAGCTTCATGATGATAATTATTAAGTCAGAGCTCTGAGGAAAAGCTGATGCAAAACAAACAATCCAAAGTCCTATATAGTCCTATATAGCCTATATAAAGTTGTAATCCTGGTGCCTTAATTGTGGATTTTTTCTTTAAAATTATTATTTATTCTTTGCTCGTTGTTTCTAATGCAGATAATTGTTCTACTCTGTATTGCAGTATTTACTGCTGTAAAACAAAAAACAAACAAACAATGCAGCACTTTTATTATATACAATAAGAAGCTATTTTATGTGTATCTTAGACAACATGTTATCAAAAAAGGAGCTTAACAACCTTATCAGAGCTAATGATAATATTAGTTAATTTTAGCACGTTTTCAGCCCCATTGTCAATTTTAATCATATAAAACGTACAACAACAAAACTGTGGCTAGTAAAAATGCTGCGTGGCTAGTCATTTTGGAAAACCACTAGCCACATTGGCTAGTGAGCAAAAAAGTTAATGTCAAGCGCTGGTCACATGACTAAACTTACATCATCGTTTTTAAATCCCTCCGGTTTGACAGTCCACACTACAACACGAAAACAGCGTTTTCAAATTTAGCGTTTTCTAAAAGCTTCGTTTTCATGAATAAAAACTCTGTCTTAGTGTGAACGGAAGACAAAACGGAGAGAAAAAGATGCGTTTCTAAACGGAAACGTGTTCGTGTGGACAAGGCCTGAGACAGCCAGTTCAGGTCGGACAGATCTGGTGTGTTAGATGAGAAACTTGAAAGTAATATAGTTAATGATTTTAACCAAGTAGAAATTAAAAAAAATATTTGTAGAAAAATATTACTGCATACCACAGAAATGAACAAATCGTGATGGTTAAAACAGCATTAGAGTTCCTCAGAATATCCAGAATATTGTGCTTTTTCTCCCTCATCTTTGCTGCCTCCTCAATCTAAGGAGACATGAGAAGCATCAATGAAACTGGAGCAGGTCTGAGTTTATTCAGGGCGTGTTTGTCTAAAGTTCAGACCTCAGATGAAGTGAAGAGGACTTCAGGAGCGGAGACCTTGTTCTTGTGAGCCGCGAGTCTCAGTATGGCCTCGGCCTCTGCTATCCGTCCCTGAGAGAGAAGCCATCGGGGAGACTCGGGAATAAACCTGCGCATGACAAACACAAACTCTTTTCTTACTAGTTCAGTTTCAGTCAGTTTATTCAGCTTTAAATATTAATTCAAGAGATGTAAATTTGTCCGTTTTTGTCAGCATTTCAAGCCACTGTACTTTAAGCCTTTACTATAAATAGTAATTAAATAATGTTAATATTTAGCACTTTAAATTATTAAGACTATAATTATGTTCTCAGTGTGGACCAACTTAAGATATTTTTGTATATTTCATGTAGCTATTTTTCTCATGCTGAGAGATGAGCATATGTAAAGATGTGGCCAGAGCAGTAAACTGCACACAGTTGAAAATAAACACAGTTTTCTCAACCTTAGTCAAGACTTAGTTTCAATAAAAGCGGTTTTTAGACTAACAAGGAAGTTTTGAGCTCTGAAACTTACAGTGTTTTATAGTTAGATGCAATGAGCTCTTATGAAAAGGGTTAAAGTCCCCCTGCAGTCAAAAGTTGTATCCCTTAAAACTCATCTTTGATCACCAAAATGATATATTTACATGTTTTTTTTTCCTTTAAAAAAATTCTTCATGCCTTAAAATATCTTGAATGTAACTCGACACCCTTGCCTCATTTAGCATTCGTGGTTCTATGAATATGCAAATGAGCCCCGCCTCCACTCACTCCCTCAGCTCAGAGATCCACTGGTTGACGATCACACGTTGATCTGATTGGTTACAAGGTCGTTTGTGACGTCAGAAACACCAGCGATTTCAAACCGTGTTTTTGAGACTGCAGTTTTAATGAAAATAAAAATACTTCGCAATGGTGTTGAATTTGTCATAATTTGTCTTAAAGCATATTAAAAACACAACTTAGACATATAAACAACATTAAAAGTTTGATTTTCACCACACTTTTCTCAATGAATGACCCCTTTTGTTAGGTACACAGTAGCTGAAGACAACTAATATTCACACATAGTCTCAAAAATAAAATACAGTATGTCCACAGTCTCTGTGATTGGAGGACTTTTCCCATTTATTAATGAGCTCCTGCTTTCCCTGGTTTACACCTGTTTTATGTTACTATGAAATCACTTTCTTCATGCGTTACCTTGATTCTTTACACCTGATCTTTCTTTATATTCTCTGTGGCTTTACCTTAATGGGCTTTCGCACCGGAGGAACCTTTCATAGTTCCTACAACTATTGGTGTTTTTGGCGCGTTCGCACCGCAGGAACTGGGAACGATTTGAGCTCTAGAAACTCCTTTGAGGAACTAATTTACTCGTCCTTCAGAGTCGGTCTAGACCAGCGCTATAGGAGCTACAGTGGCGTTAGTGTTCTCTGATTGGCCGAACGCACTTGAAACACCAGCACCCGCCATTTAAAAAAAGCTGAGTAAACACACAGATTATAGCCTATATATTTACTCCACAAACTAACTCTACGAACATGTAAAACAGTGATAGATGAAACCCTTAATCTTTACGCTGAGGAGAAAATCCAATGCAACTTTGAGGAGAGCAAGAGAAACATTCCTCAGCAACACTGGACATCAACACATGCATACGCTAATAACTTTTCATTACTGTTTACTTTCTATTTATAACAATTCTATCTAATACCGTATGAGACAGAACTCTCAGGCCCCATCCACACTACTGCGCTTTAGTTTAGAAATGGAGAATTAAAACGAATACGATCTCCGTCCACATTAAAACGACTGAAAATGCGGATCACGTGACCATTCACCTACACTGGGCATGCGTGTGCCGGTGTGAACAGAAACAGATTGACTATTCCTCAGATTTGACGAAGACGAGCGTAGCTAAGTTACCTCTGCAAAGATTAGCAATGTCTAAGACCAGAGATTTCTTTTCTTTTCATGGACCGACGACGAGGTGGAACTTTTACTTAAAGTTACAAGTGTCATGGTATACAAATCCATTTGCTTCCTTCTCGTCTCGTGTTATTGTTGTTGCATGAAAGCACGTGTGTGGTGGGCGTGAGTGAGTGTGTGTCATTCCTTGATCCGCTCCAGCTGATCATCATCTCATCACCAGCTGCAGCCGATCTCATTCACTATTTATGCTCACAGTGTTCTCATCTCCATTGTCAGATCGTTGTTGGATGTGTCCGTGTTCCAGTCTTGTGTTCCTGAGTCTCTCGTCGTGTGTACCTGTGGATTTCGTCTTGTTCGTGGATTATCGTCGGTTGGGGATTATCACCGCTTGTGGATCGTTTCTCATCTGTCTTCACTGCACCACTTGGGATTCACCACGCTGACCATCGACGTCCCTGTGTCATCCTCCACGCCCGTGTCTTTCTGTTTGGACTTCCACTGAATAAAGAGTTATTACCTGCTATTGCTTCCTGTTATTCGTTAAGTCATGACAGAACGATCTGACGCAACCATGGAAGCAGCGGGTACGTCAACATTTAGTTTGGAGGACTTTGTGCAACATAGTATGAGAAGAATGGATTCGCAGGAGAAGAATCTGAATGACACGGGTCGTGCGGTTCAAACTTTGGTGACACAGGTGTCCGAGCTGACCCAGCAGATTCTACTTCTTCGAGCTCCCGCTGCGCCGCCCACACCAGCCGTTCCCCCCATTCCACCTGAGATCCCAGCGCACAGCGAACCACGCCTACCTGTTCCAGAGAGCTGCGCGGGTGAGTCTGCATACTGTAGAGCATTCCTGACCAGATGTGCCATGCATTTTGCTCTACAGCCCAGAACATTTCAAAATGAGCAGGCGAAAGTGGCGTTTGTGTTGACTCTACTGACCGGTAAAGCAGCGCTGTGGGGGACGGCGGTGTGGGAAAATCAAGATCCCTGCTGTGCCTCGTTCCCGGCACTCTCCGCGGAAATGAGACGGGTATTCGATCGTGCCTTCGCGGGGAGAGAGGCCGCTAGGGTGCTGGCCGACCTCCGTCAAGGTGAGAGGTCGGTCTCGGATTTTTCGATCGAGTTCCGAACCCTGGCGGCCGAATGTCAGTGGAACGAGGAGGCGCAGTGGGACATGTTCCTGCATGGGTTGGCTGACCGTGTCCAGAGGGAGATCTACGCCCTGGACCTGCCAACATCTCTCAACGGCCTCATCGAACTGGCTCTACGGGTGGACGCTCGGCTGGCTAGGGTCGGGAGCAGAGCTTTGTCCACCCGTTCTACAGGAGGAGTCGAGGAACAACGGTCCAGCGGCAGGGACACGGTCAGCCCAGTCTTCGATCACGAACCCATGCAGGTGGGTCGAGCTCGGCTTTCCAGGGAGGAGAAGGAAAGGCGGAGATCCCAGGGCCTTTGCCTATACTGTGGAGGCACGGGACACTTCGCTTACAACTGCCCGGTAAAAGGCCAAGCCCAATAGTAAGCATGAGGCTACTATCGGGTGGGATCTCCGCCAAGAAGACCTCATCCACATCTACTCTCCTTCCTGTAAGACTGAGATGGTCAGCTCACCAGCACGATTGTCGAGCACTTTTGGATTCCGGGGCTGAAGGTAACTTCATGGACAGCACTTTTGCACACAGATTTCAGATTCCCCTCAAACCACTCACACAAAGGATTGATGTTCACGCACTCAACGGCCAAGAACTCCCCACCATTTCATTTATCACGGAAAACATTACCCTCATCACTTCAGGCAATCACTCCGAGACTATTAGTTTTTACATTCTGGATTCACCCCTGGTACCCATTGTTCTTGGACATCCCTGGCTCATCCATCACAACCCCCGAGTGGACTGGCAACATAAAACTATACTGGAGTGGAGCAAGGAATGTCATAAGTCTTGTCTCGTGTCTGCTTGTCCGTCTGTGCCTGTTTGTGTGTTTCAGGAGGAGGTAGGGGATTTGTCTAACGTGCCCGAGGAGTACCACGATCTGAAGGAAGTGTTCAGTAAGTCTCGTGCTGCTTCTCTTCCTCCTCATCGTCCCTATGACTGTGCCATAGATTTAATGCCAGGTAAGTCTCCGCCTAAAGGCAAGCTATACTCACTTTCTGTTCCTGAAAGGGAGGCTATGGAGAAATATATTTCTGATTCTCTGGCAACCAAGTTCATCCGCCCTTCCTCTTCTCCAGCGGGGGCGGGGTTCTTTTTTGTGGGGAAGAAGGACGGGTCTCTGCGACCTTGTATTGATTACCGGGGGTTGAATAACATCACGGTAAAGAATACTTATCCTTTGCCGTTGATGTCTTCAGCTTTCGAGAGGTTGCAGGGAGCGTCCGTCTTCACGAAATTGGAATTGCGTAACGCTTATCATTTGGTTCGCATCAGGGAGGGGGATGAGTGGAAGACTGCTTTTAACACCCCCAGGGGGCACTTTGAATATTTGGTCATGCCTTTTGGGCTGTCCAACGCTCCAGCAGTCTTCCAGGCACTGGTCAATGACGTGTTACGAGACATGATAGATCAGTTCATATATGTTTACCTGGATGACATATTGATATTTTCCTCGTCTCTCCAGGAACATATGCAACACGTCCGACGAGTGCTTCAGAGGTTGTTAGAGAATGGGCTTTTTGTCAAGGCGGAGAAATGCGATTTTCATGCACAGTCTGTTCCTTTCTTAGGATACATCATCTCGTCTGAGGGAATGCGTGTGGACCCTGAGAAGGTTAAGGCTGTGGTAGAATGGCCAAGTCCAGATTCCCGTAAGGCCCTACAGAGGTTTCTGGGGTTCGCCAATTTCTATCGACGTTTCATTCGTAATTTCAGCCAGCTAGCCGCACCTCTGACTGCCTTGACCTCCCCCAGCACTCCGTTCAGGTGGTCAGATACAGCCGAGGCTGTATTTGCCAAACTCAAGAGCCGCTTTGTTTCAGCTCCCATCCTCGTTGCCCCTGACTATTCACGGCAGTTCGTGGTGGAGGTCGATGCGTCAGAGGTGGGGGTAGGAGCAGTCCTGTCCCAGCGTTCTCCCACAGACGACAGGATGCATCCTTGCGCGTTTTTTTCCCATAGGTTATCCTCAGCTGAACGCAATTACGACATTGGTAACAGGGAGTTGTTGGCAGTCAAGTTAGCGTTGGAGGAATGGCGTCATTGGTTAGAGGGCTCTGGGGTACCCTTTATAGTCTGGACTGATCACAAGAATTTAGAATACATCAGAACTGCCAAAAGATTGAACTCCAGGCAGGCTCGGTGGGCACTTTTTTTCGGACGTTTTGATTTTTCTCTCTCGCACCGCCCGGGGTCTAAGAACATCAAACCCGACTCTTTATCTCGCATTTTTGATCCTTCCGAACGGCCGTCTACTCCCGAGTGGATTTTACCGGAGAGTCTATTTGTCTCCACACTCGTATGGGAGGTCGAATCGAAGGTCAAGACGGCCTTAGAAGGGGTAACGCCTCCGCCCGGTTGCCCACCGAATCGCTTATGACGTCATTCAGTGGGGTCATTGCTCCAACGTGGCTTGTCATCCAGGAGTTTATCGTACTAAGTTTCTAGTCAAGCAACGATTCTGGTGGCCACTCATGGCTCGTGACATTCACAGTTTTGTTTTGGCTTGTTCGGTTTGTGCCACTGGTAAAACTTCCAATCGACCCCCAGATGGGCTCCTTCAACCGCTGCCAGTTCCTTCGAGACCCTGGTCCCATATCGCTCTCGATTTTATCACCGCCCTCCCACCCTCCCAGGGTAACACAGTCGTTTTGACCGTGGTGGACCGGTTCTCGAAGGCGGCTCATTTCATTCCCTTACCCAAATTAACCTCAGCTAAGGAGACAGCGTTGACAGTCATTGACCACGTCTTTCGTTTACATGGCCTCCCGATGGACGTGGTCTCTGACAGAGGACCCCAGTTTGTGTCCAAATTTTGGCAAGAATTTTGTAAATTACTGGGGGCGACGGTTAGTTTATCCTCAGGGTTTCATCCCCAGAGCAATGGTCAAACCGAGAGAGCCAACCAAGATCTGGAAAGGGTGTTGCGATGTTTAGTTTCCAAGAATCCTTCCTCATGGAGCCAGCAACTTTCCATGGTGGAGTACGCCCACAACACGTTACCAGTGTCGGCCACGGGCCTATCTCCGTTTGAATGTAGTTTAGGTTACCAGCCACCTATTTTTCCCAGTCTGGAATCCGAAGTCGCGGTTCCCTCCGCACACGCCTTAATCCAGAGGTGTCACCGCACTTGGACTAGAGCCCGTGAGACTTTACTCCAAGTGGGGGCGCGCACCAAGGCGAGGGCCGATCGCCACCGGTCTAAGCCTCCCATATACGTCGTCGGTCAAAAAGTGTGGCTTTCTACTAAGAACATTCCTCTCCGTTCCGTCTCTAATAAGCTTGCTCCCAAATTTATTGGCCCATTCTCTGTCACCAAGATCATTAGTCCGGTGGCAGTCCGCCTTAGTTTACCTCCAGCGTACAGGAGGGTACACCCCGTTTTTCACATTTCCAAAATTAAGCCTGTGTTTCGTTCACACATTAATCCGCCAGTCCCGGTTCCCCCCCCGCCGCGTCTCGTAAATGGGGATACCACCTATTCGGTTAATCGTATTCTGGATTCGAGGCGGAGGGGACGCGGATTTCAGTACTTGGTGGACTGGGAAGGTTACGGTCCGGAGGAGAGAAGTTGGGTACCTGCTAGAGACATTCTGGATCACTCTCTGATCGATGATTACAATCGACAGGTAAGGAGTTCTGAGAACGTCAGGAGGCGTTCTTAGGAGAAGGGGTACTGTCACGGTATACAAATCCATTTGCTTCCTTCTCGTCTCGTGTTATTGTTGTTGCATGAAAGCACGTGTGTGGTGGGCGTGAGTGAGTGTGTGTCATTCCTTGATCCGCTCCAGCTGATCATCATCTCATCACCAGCTGCAGCCGATCTCATTCACTATTTATGCTCACAGTGTTCTCATCTCCATTGTCAGATCGTTGTTGGATGTGTCCGTGTTCCAGTCTTGTGTTCCTGAGTCTCTCGTCGTGTGTACCTGTGGATTTCGTCTTGTTCGTGGATTATCGTCGGTTGGGGATTATCACCGCTTGTGGATCGTTTCTCATCTGTCTTCACTGCACCACTTGGGATTCACCACGCTGACCATCGACGTCCCTGTGTCATCCTCCACGCCCGTGTCTTTCTGTTTGGACTTCCACTGAATAAAGAGTTATTACCTGCTATTGCTTCCTGTTATTCGTTAAGTCATGACAGAAAGGGAATACAAAACAGCCATGGCGGCAGAAAACACAGACTGGGAGTCGTCGCAAACCAAATACGGCGACATATTGGAAAGGCACCGGGAGCATTATCCATCGCCAGAGCAAGACACAACAATGGGGAAGGTGTACCCCACAATAAAGACGAAATCACTAAAGGTATGTATGGTGTGACAGCCAATCAGAGAGCCGAGCGTGAGCCTCTGCGTCATCGTTTCTAAAGTCCTCCGTTTTGACCCGTCTACACTAAAACGCCATCCGGAGATTCAAAAGGCAAAACGGGGTCGGCAGCGTTTCTAAACTTCTCCGTTTTAGGTCTTTGTTTTTGCCGTTTTAGTCTGGACGGGAGGTGCAAACGTAGCAAAAGGTCTCCGTTTCTAAACTAAAACGTAGTAGTGTGGATGGGGCCTAAGACAGATCGTAAACTAATGAACACGGAGAATTTGGGCACTTTGAGATCAGGCGTTCTCAGCGCCTTCAAAATAAAAGTCACAACAACAGCAAGTGTCTCGCGTCACTCAGAGTTCCTACTGGCGGTGCGAATGCAACCAGGAAAACCTTCCTATGGGAACCATTAGTCCTCGGGAAACCATCCTGGGGGCTCGTGAACGCCCCTTTAGGCTCAATCCCAATTCACCCCTTGCCCCTACCCCTTGTTTTCGAGTGTACCTCTTGGCCCTTAAAACAGAGTTACAAATATTCCTCTACGAAATGGAACAACCCTTCATGAACCCGATACGTCATCAGTCGTCGGCGATTTTTGACTGAGTTTTTACAGGATTCTCCATGATAACGACTGACAATCAGCGCAGCTGCTCTTAACTTTGAGGAAACATGATGATTATAACATTCCTTTCTCGAAATGTATGTCTTTTCTGTTTCGGAAAAGTAATTATAATACAATTTCTTGATTTAAATGCCTATATTATTATTATAAGAGTAAATAAAGGTGTCATCTGGCGCTAAATGTAAATGTTTAACCGTTTGCGAAGCCATCTCGGTGATTTGCGGTGCATTCTGTGAACTTTCTCGTAGCCCTCGGTTCGAGTGTGCCTCTGAAAAATGTCCGTTTCAAAAGGCTATGTAGGCCTACTCCTCTATCTCAACAAGAATCGGGACACCCTACCCCTAGACGTGAATGCGCAAAACGGGGCCAAGGGGTGAATTGGGATTGAGCTTTAGTCTGTCTTCACACTCACCACCACAGCGGTAGATACAGGAGTCCAGTGAGGGCGTTCGTGAGCACCAGCCATCGCCAGCTGCGGATGAAGTAAGCTGCTAATGGAAAGAACATCTGACCAATCCCAGATCCCATGAAGATACCCAGAGAACCGAACACCACCCGACTCGCTGGACTCAGAATCTCACAACCTGTTCATCAGGAGGAATGCATTCAAATAAGAGGAGACACAGATGACTTTTGAAATCGTGCGAATGATTGTAATTCATGGTTTTAGGCCTACCCAAGACATATGCAACAACATAATTAGAAAAACCACTGAATCCCACAAGGAAGTAGATGGCAGTGAAGATTTCCCAGCTTGGAGAAAACATCTGGATTATGATGGTCACTGTCTGCATAGCCATCATGGCAAAAAGTATAGGTCTTCTGCCGTACCTGCACATATCACATCATATTTGAGCATTTTAGAGTCATATTTGAATTCCACGTATTGAATGTCGAGGTTTAGCTTAGCTGTCTGCTCTATTAACTATTAGTGTATTTCGTGTGAAGATTCGAGGCTTGGATTGTGGCGCTAACCTGTCAGACATCTGTCCTGAAAGAAAGGTCCCCACCAACACACCAAAGAAGTATATAGATGAGGTCAGTGGGCCTTTGTACTCGTCCTCACAAACCAGGTCCCACTGAAAAACACAAACACAGAGAAGTAACTAAACAAAAAGAATGTGTGCTTGAAGTAGACGTGTGCCGTTAATCGGTCTTTGTCAGACACGTGGGTTTGTTGTGTGTGACGTCACCGCAGGCGCCATTTTTGAGGTATCGCTACTGACTGTGAGCATTGAACAGATTACAAGAGTAGAGATAACATGTAAATAACTTGCAAAACTGGAGAAACACAAGAAAACAGAGGAAATGCCGTACCACAATAAACTCGATAAATATGGCAGGTACTGTTATTTGGAGAAATTGTCATCCATTCAGAACATAGATCCATAAATGAGCTGACTGCAGTAAATTGGAGTGCTGATCCCGCATTGCTTTCTCATCCTCATACTGGGACATTGTCAACTATCTTGTTTATGGTATAAGCGCATATACCAGTGAACAATTTAAAAACTATAAATCTCTTAAAACCCACGGACATTTTACCAACGGCTGAGTACAGGATTTATTTACCAGGGTTCTCAAGTCTCACGCATTGGCCGTGAGACACACGCAATTCAACCAGTTCACACGCTCACACGCCACACAGTGTATTTCTCACGCTGAAAAGGCAATGCCAATAAGTTGTCCTGCAAGCTTTATATAACGTTGTATACGAGGCGCAGGCACACAAAGTGAAGATTCCTGCCGCCAGCGCGTCCGTATCTCGGCCAGATTGCGCTCGTTACTAGGCAACATAGATGCGCGAACACACGGAAGTTGACAGAACATTCTCGGGCATCGCGCGAACGCATAGATGGCGCGAACGTACGCACACACATTGTCGGCCACCGTACGTTCGTTAACAATATCGCGCGAACACACGTCGTGATCATAGGTCGTGATGGAGAAGGTAAGTTGGAAGAAAGCTCGTCTAACATTTTTAGGCTAGAACATTTAATATATAGCCAATCGTATACATTATTATTTGTGCAGTCAAAAATTCTACAACTACTTTGCAACCAGGCCAGAAGCTTTTGCTAAGGGAAATGTTAGTGGGTATGGGAAGGAATGAAGTTTATCGAAGAATTGAATTTTATTTTAAATTATATATTATACTGTATTAATAGTCTTTCTAGTTACATTAAGGCTACATGTATTAAGGCAGAGTGCTCTGGGTAATATTTTATATCCTGTCAAAACATACATTAATCATTGCCATTGCATTTGTATTTTTCAAAGATGTCAGGGAAAAATGCAAAAAGATTTGTTTTTCCAAACTGTTTGGAGCAATTTATACATTAAAGAGTATATTTGATGTGATGAATTGCTCTGTCATTTATCAGATTTACCAATTGTTATAATTTTAAGTTGTGCTGGTTAATTATGAACAATGGGTAAAATTGGGGGGCGGGGCTCCACTGGGGCTCCTCCCCTTGGGCTCCTCCCCTAACCGCATGTGATCTCACTCCAAGCTTTTGATAAAACTTGAGAGCCTGCCAATGGTAATTAAGTGCTTTTCCTAAAAATGAGAAAGAAAATACAGGGTATTAAAACAGTATGAACTACAAATAAAGTCAGTATGTGAGGCTAAATAGATGTGTTTTGGTCTGAATTAGGTTAGATGTGTGCTTCCATTTCAGTCTCCACAAATCCCTTCACTCGACTGGGATGTTCTCTTGTGTTCTGGGCGGCAAGTGCAGTAACTGCAACATCGGGCATATTTTGTAGTATTAAACACATATTTATACCGACTTCATCAGGCGCCGAAAATTCTTCACAAAGAACACAAAGAATGGCCTTCTCAGCTGCCAGTTGCAACTCTTGCGTCATCAGAACAGTGTGTTCAACGCATCACCGTTTCTGTTTAAAAAACGTTGTGCAACGTTTTGTCGGGGCTGAACGCAGCCCAGTCTATATGGGGTGAGTTAAACAAGGCAACGAGACACAGGTGAATGTGATCAGTGATGAAGAGTCCGCCGGGCAGTGCGTTATGGGAGATGTAGTTTGTGAGGGAATGACAATAGTGTGATGTGGAGCGCCCTCTGGTGGCTCTCGAGGGCCGTTACCGTAACTAATCCAGTTTTAACAATGAAACTTTATTGCTGTTCAAATGTTTTAGTTACTTGTTAAACATCAACTGGCATTTTGGAAAAATTAAATAAAAAAAGAAAAGAATCTTGAACATTTAAGAAACTAAATGAACATTTAAATTAATCCAAAAATAAATCATTATTTATAATATGCAAATATGCTAAGTAGATTTGTTTTTCATGCAACAGAATATTTTACTGTTAAAATATAAATTAAGTCTATTATTAATAAGGGAATAACAACCATCTTTAAGCACAATTATTAAATAAACAACTAAATGACGTTTATTACATGGCTCCCTATAATATGTGATTCTGATTGCATTAAAAAAGATTCAGTACAGTATTATTATTACTGTAATAGTGTTGCATTCTCCGGGGTTTATTTTGTTGCTGATTGCACATATTCTCTTACATAACACATAATAAACGAAAGGTTGCAGCGCAGTGTATATTCTCCAAATGTTCTAACCCTAACCATGCATAATAGATATCGCAACTGCATGGGGACGAAAACAAAAAATTACTTTGTTAAAAACTGACGCATACATTTATGAATAATTCAAACTTGGCAGGATGATTTTTTTTTATTTAACACGCATTTGTTTCCTCAATCTCACATGCTCTGCGTTTGTGGCAGCGCACATGTAATCGGAAACGGCCTAAAATATTATTGCACGAAAAACGATTATTAAATTCCGTAATGCACTTTCATTTTCAGATAGATCATTTGTTCACCCCTAATCGGCCCTACTTCAGACATGCTTCTCATTTTAGGTTTAGTTTTCACTCTCTCTCGTTCTCAGTCAGATGTGGCACACCACAGTGTTAACAGCCCATAAGGGTTGCATTATAGTGCTCTCTTGACTTATTGATGGAAATTAAGCTTCTGTAAGTTCAGAGAAATGAAAACAGTTAAGATAATATGTCATCCAGAATTATTCACAGTATTTTGAAGTGCCCACGGTAACAATATTGTGTATAGTAATTGCCGCGAAAAACAGTATTACCCATTAGAGGTCTGCTACCCGACCCGAGCCCGACGGGTCCCGAAAAATGTGCGGGTTTCGGGTCGGGTTCGGGTTAATGTTAATGAACAGCCTCGGGTTCGGGTCGGGTTCGGGTTTAACTAAGAAAAACGAAATTGGCTATATATAGTTTGCGTGCCGTGTGCTTTGCCTGCTTGCTGTGTTGTGGTGACCGGCACGCGCGAGAGAGAAAGTATAGGCTACGTCCGCAGATGTGCAATATGTGCATACAGGCTCTCTCTCTCAAATATAATGATATATGAATATAATATTTTTAATTATTTGTTTTATTTTATCATATCATTTATATCACAAAACTGTTTTGCGCATGTGCTACCGCTCTCGCGCGCTATTTCAGTCACAATACAAACAGCCGACGACAACAAGCAAACCATGAGTCTGATAAAGCAAAAAATTACTTGGTAAGTTTTTTCTCTTACTGCTGTGCTGCCTGCTGATAGGGCCGCTGCGCCTACATGTATTTGTTTAATATGTCAAGCAATCATTAAATACAACATAGCATATTGCAAAAATGGTATTGCTGTGAGAAACAGAATGGACCTCGGGTTCGGGTCGGGTTCGGGCTTAATATGTAAATGTAATTGTCGGGTCGGGTCGGGTCGGGTTAAATGATCGCGGGTACGGGCCGGGTTCGGGCTTCAGTTTAAAGCCCGTGCAGACCTCTATTACCCATACGGTCTTTGTCAGGTGACGTCACACTCGTGATACACGAAGTGCATTATGGGGCGTAGCCGCCATTTGCAAGGTATCGATGCAGGGGTATTCTGTTGTTGGAGAATTGTGTTTTTCATTATTTTTTAAAACTAAACCATCCTTAACATGACATTATCATCATCATCAATACAGCAAACCTATCTTTGCTGTTACTACTGTGTCCTTCGGTGGGAATTATTCCAAATGTCATACACTTGCAATGAAGCTAAAAATATAAACAACTGCATCATTATCTTGATATCCTATATTTTTACAATAAAACTTACGACAAACATGTCTTCTAATATCCTCAGTTTAGTTGTTGCGTATACCGAGCTGCATCGAACACATTTGTAAATGACTTCCCTTGAACCCATTGTGCGAGTTCACTTTAATACGGCGTGCTTTATATACATGTTGCTGCTGATTGGACTGGAGTTCTGACACACCCACCAAACAAGAGAAAACGCATCTCAAACCCCGGTGCACACACACGCCGTTTCCAGGAAACATGACTCAAACCGTTGCGCACCGTTTTGAACTTGAACGTGCCCCTGGTTTTCTCATTCACTCACTGTGAAGTTGTGTATGTTGTTGCGCTGCATTTCTGAGCATTTCTCTGGCTCCCTGTTTTTAGACTCTCTGGATTTCCCGTTTGCCTCGTTCCCAATCTTGTGAGTTTTGTTTGTTTGGACTGCCTACTTGTGTCGTGTGTCCTGTTGCCTGTACATTGGATTACGTGTCTGGATTGCCCCATTATTAAAAGCTCAACCTTCTTGTCTCAAAGCAGTTAAAAACTAATCTCAGGGAAGCTGGATATATGTTAAACAGAAACAAGTCAAAGGTGGCAGTTTCTGATCTTCAAAGGATCATCCAGATTTATCTCAAGATCAGTTTGGTCAGTTGGACATTAGACCGTACAGCAACAGTACAGCGACTCACCTCTGTCACTATCGTAGACTCGTAAATCACTTTACTGTAGTTCCAGCCATTCATACAGGACTCTGTCTCTATCTCACTGACATTGACATCCACATTTGGGGTGTAGTTACGCATGGAGAACTGTCTCAGTGTTTCCATGTTGTATCTGGAGCAGGAACTGCGCTTCGAAACGCCATCTTGCATCTCCGTTGGGATTGCGGCTTCTCTCCACACGTCACTGATGTTGTTCTCCTCAGGGATCAGACACTCGTGAGGTGGCGTATCACCCACGAAAACGATGTAGAGGCCCACAAAACCATTTGGAAGGATACTTATAGCTAATGCAAAGAAAACAGTCAGCTGGAACGGACCCCATGTTCCCAGAAAAGAAGTGATTTCATCGTAATCTCTCATTTTTTCTCCGCTGTTTGCAATGTCCTCGTTCTTTTATCATTCAGTTTTGCACATTCCCCTTATTATAACCCCTCCCGAATACACACATCTGGAATATAATGTTTATGGTACACCTTGGCAAGGTTCACCTCACTGGCTGTTTAAAGTCCAGGTGCTGACCAAGGGATCGCTTAACAATCATTACATCAGATACTGATCTTTGAATCATAATGGATTCAAGAAATGAGCAACTCAGTGACCTTTGTAATTTCTAGAGCAGGATTTCAGAGAGAAAAATCCAAGCGTTGCTGTGCGTCTAGTCTAGGCATTCAATTTTAAACATGACAGACATATTTAAATCTGATAATATACTGACCAGAATTGCCACTCCTGTCACTCTTATTGGACAGCACTTACTCAACTTTGAGTGTTTAGTTTGGTTAGAACTGGAAACATGTTGTGTAAGGATAGGCTAAGGCAGTTACATTTAAACTGGTCTAACTAGTTTTAACAGGGAAGGATTTTGCGGTTACACTTTATTTGGTAACACTTTATTTTGACAGTGTCCTTGTTGCACTTGTTACATGTAGTTACTGTAGTAATAACTATAAATGATGCATAGTTACATGCAACTAACCCTGTCACGGAACGGGTTGGGAAAAAGGAGTGAGGACTCAAGTGCAAACAATGGGTATTTATTAAGAAAATAATAACACATAAAACAAGAACAAAAACTCCCTCGTGGGGGAAAACTAGATAGAAAACAGGCAGGATACAAGATACACTAAAACACGATTAACATGAACCAGGGTAACATGGACAACGAACCAGCACAGTACTGAGAACACAAGGAGATTAAATAGAGAGGCAAACAAAGGAGGCTAACGAACAGACAGGTGGGGCAAATGAACCAATAATGAGATAACAAGATGGGCGGGGTATACAATGACAAGAGAACACATGGTACCAAACAACAAACACCCAAGTGCAACACAAGACAGGACAGGCATGTGACATTACCCCCTCCCTACGGAGCGGCTACCAGACGCTCCATCAGGCGGGACGGGAGGAGCAAACCAGGGCGGGATGGGAGGATTAAACCAGGGCGGGACGGGAGGGACAAATCTCTTAGTCCTGGGAGACCCGGGCGAAACACAAAGTCCATCGGGTGGCCAGGACGAAACACGAAGTCCATCAGGTGGCCAGGGTGGTGCAGACCCCTCGGGCGGCCAGGGCGGAGAAGACCTCTCGGGTGGCCGGGGCGGTGCAGACCTTTCGGGTGGCCAGGGCGGTGACGACCCCTCAGGTGGCCAGGGCGGTGAAGACCCCTCGGGCGGCCAGGGTGGAGCAGACCTTTCGGGTGGCCAGGACGGTGAAGCCCTCTCAGGACCAGACACCGGCTCAAGAACAGACACCGGCTCGGGAACAGACACCGGCTCGGGAACAGACACTAGAACAAAAACAGTCACAAGGACAGACACAAACACAGACACAAACACTGGGTCCGGAACTGACATGAGCTCCGACTCAGGGACAGGCACCGGCTCTGCCTCCGGCTCAGGGACAAGCACCGGCTCAGGAACAGACACTAGAACAAGGACAGACACAAACACAAGGTCCGGAACAGGCATGGCCTCTGCCTCTGGCACGGGCACGGCCTCTGCCTCTGGCACGGGCACGGCCTCTGCCTCTGGCACGGGCACGGCCTCTGCCTCTGGCACGGGCACGGCCTCTGCCTCTGGCACGGGCACGGCCTCTGCCTCTGGCACGGGCACGGCCTCTGCCTCTGGCACGGGCACGGCCTCTGCCTCTGGCACGGGCACGGCCTCTGGCACGGGCACGGCCTCTGCCTCTGGCACGGGCACGGCCTCTGCCTCTGGCACGGGCACGGCCTCTGCCTCTGGCACGGGCACGGCCTCTGCCTCTGGCACGGGCACGGCCTCTGCCTCTGGCACGGGCACGGCCTCTGGCACGGGCACGGCCTCTGCCTCTGGCACGGGCACGGCCTCTGCCTCTGCCTCTGGAACGGGCACGGCCTCTGCCTCTGCCTCTGGAACGGGCACGGCCTCTGCCTCTGGAACGGGCACGGCCTCTGCCTCTGGAACGGGCACGGCCTCTGCCTCTGGAACGGGCATGTCCAATATCCGAGCCAGACGCTCCAGATAGTCCCAGCTCAGGAAGGCAGACGGAACGTTAACCGTATCTCGCTGGGCAGACGGGACGTGGACAGTCTCTCGCTGGGCCGACGGGACGTGGACAGTCTCTCGCTGGGCAGACGGGACGTGGACAGTCTCTCGCTGGGCAGACGGGACGTGGACAGTCTCTCGCTGGGCAGACGGGACGTGGACAGTCTCTCGCTGGGCAGACGGGACGTGGACAGTCTCTCGCTGGGCAGACGGGACGTGGACAGTCTCTCGCTGGGCAGACGGGACGTGGACAGTCTCTCGCTGGGCAGACGGGACGTGGACAGTCTCTCGCTGGGCAGACGGGACGTGGACAGTCTCTCGCTGGACAGATGTGCGTCCCCTCCTCCCTTTCCGTCCGTGACGGCGAGAAGTTAGTCCTGAACTGTCTCTCACTGGCCCAGGATCGAAGGGGGGCCAGGATGGAAGGTGGTGTTGAACCTCCTCTCTACCACCTCCTCCTCCACGACCTCCCCGAGTCCCACGAAAAATTACCAGGCGGGTCCCCTGAAAATTGGTCCTCTCCCGCTCAGTGGCTGGGGAAGAGAAGTTCGAAACCATACCGCTGGAAATAGGTTTTGGCGAAGTCCTTCCGTCACAACAGATCGTCGAGAATTGTGTCGATCCAAATGTAGCAATACTATAGTCCGGGCAATCCAAGTCATCGTCATCCATGCAAGCGTCATAATCCCAACAATCAGAATCCTCCTCACCCATCGTGCTGAATCCTCAGATGGCTGGTTCGTTCTGTCACGGAACGGGTTGGGAAAAAGGTGTGAGGACTCAAGTGCAAACAATGGGTATTTATTAAGAAAATAATAACACATAAAACAAGAACAAAAACTCCCTCGTGGGGGAAAACTAGATAGAAAACAGGCAGGATACAAGATACACTAAAACACGATTAACATGAACCAGGGTAACATGGACAACGAACCAGCACAGTACTGAGAACACAAGGAGATTAAATAGAGAGGCAAACAAGGGAGGCTAACGAACAGACAGGTGGGGCAAATGAACCAATAATGAGATAACAAGATGGGCGGGGTATACAATGACAAGAGAACACATGGTACCAAACAACAAACACCCAAGTGCAACACAAGACAGGACAGGCATGTGACAAACCCTCAACCAAACCCCAATCCTTACTCTACCTCTATAGTCTACAGTACATGTAGTTAATTATTATTACTCAGTACTTAAATGCATAATTAAACTGTAACACGGAGACCTTAAAATAAAGTGTAACCCTTTATTTTAAGGTGACGTAGTTACATTGGACTAACTCAAATTAGTACTGAGTAATATGAATTAACTACATGTACATACTATAGAGTAACGGTTAGGGTTTGGTTGAGGGTTAGTTTCTTGTATTTATGTTCCACTTGGAAGAATCTGTAAAGCATGTTTTAATGGGAAATGCATCCCGTCTGACGACCAGAAGCAGGGATGAAAGATTAAGACCAAATGGGGGAAATCCAAAAATCGCAGCTTGTATGTTTGTATCCTGGTGTAGAAGTTTCAAGTTTCAAGTTTGTATTTATTTATATAGCACATTTAAAAACAGCAAACAGGGCTGACCAAAGTGCTGAACAATACACAAGATAAAGAACAAGGACAAACCACACATTCATGACAAACGCTCACAATGAATTAAAAGCTAAAGAAAAAAAAAAAGGTTTTAAGAGAGGATTTAAAAACAGTTAAAGATTGAGCAGCTCTGATGTAAAGTAAGCTGTTGTTTGACAATAAACACAGTCAAGACGAAACATTTGACGACTTTGGGGTCTGCCACCCCTGTTACAGCAGATGGCATCGAAAACAAGTCCACTGAAAACAATAGTATGCTTGTGCAACTTAGAAATTGTAGTTCATGTGGTAACATCCACATTTACTGCTTTTGTTGATGTGATAGCAATTGTATAGGATTATTGAATACAAATGAATTCAACCTGCATTTTTTACTGAGGCGTGACTGTTAGTTACTCGATTTGTCCTGCAAGTTCAAATCACTTAGCAAGTTTGAAATAATCTCTTTTGTCTCATGATGAACATATCAACATTTGTTTTATAAGCTCATAGCACATTTTCACTTTGATGCTACTTTCAAATTTCATTAACTTCTTAATTGTTACAAATTGAAATTTAGTGTTATCTTTTATGCAACCTGACTTAAATTATAGGAAACCCTGTTGTAGATTATATGAATATTAGTTCCCTTTGAGTCGGACTCTCTCGACGTCACATCGGTAACCGACGAATAGGAATCTCGCTAGAGAGGCCAATCTACTTTGAGTGTAACTAATCGAGCCAATGCACATCGGCGTGCGATATTTGCATCAGTTGCACCTCGCAGCGCAGGTATATAATGAGTAGCGGGTGCATCACATCTTCTGCTTTTCGCTTCAGAGGCGAGTAGTTTTAAAGATATCAGAGGGTTTCCACCCGTGTGTTTTTGAATGAGGTTGTTTCCTGGCGCCGGCTGAAGGTCATGATCGTTGCCTCATGTGTCTGGGCATCAAGCACGCTGAGGCTACTTTTGTGGATGAGTCATGTTCTCATTGCAGGAACATGACCATCTCTGTGTTGCAGTCTAGGCTCCAGTACATTCAATGTGGTGGAGTTTTCCTGTGCCTATGCCGCGATCTATGCCTTCTGGCAAAAAAACCGAGAGGGTTACTTCGGGGCATCCCATGGGTTACCTGAGGATTACGGTGAGGGCATGAGTGCCCCAAGAACAAGTGTCCAGGCATGCTGTTGTATCCACGGTGCCTCAACCATCGGCTGGGGTGCCACGTTCAACAGGCATGCGGTTTCAGGGATTTGGACAGGTCTGCAATTGCATTGGCACATCAACTGCCTCGAGTTGCTAGGAGTACATCTTGCACTGGGCTGGCTCAAACAGCCACTACAAGGCAAAGACGTAAAAGACGTACTGGTCCGTATGGACAACACTGCAACTGTTGCGTACATCAACCGACAAGGTGGTCTACGCTCCGCCGCATGTCACAACTCGCCCGCCATTTCCTCCTCTTGAGTCAGAAGCATTGGAGGTCGCTTCGTGCCATTCACATTCCCGGAGTGCTCAATCTTGTGCCGCCGAGCTCTGTGCTTCTGGGGGAGTGGCGACTCCATCCCCAGGCGGTCCAGCTGATCTGGAGACATTTCAGAGTCGCTTAGGTAGACCTGTTTGCCTCTCCAAAAACATCCCACTGCCAGCTGTTCTACTCTCTGACAGAGGGAACACTCGGACAAAGCTGGCCCTGCACAAAGCTGGCCCTGGGGTCTGCGCAAATATGCATTTTCCCCAGTGAGATTTCTCGTACAGACACTGTGCAAAGTCAGGGAGGATGAGGAGCAGGTCCTGTTGGTGGCACCTTATTGGCCCCACCGGACCTGGTTGCCTAGAACTCTCACTCCTCATGACAGCACCTCCCTGACGCATTCATCTGAGGAGGGACCTGCTTTCTCAGAGACGGGGCGTCCTATGAGGTTCTAGGTGACCTACCCCAAGAGGTACGTCATCACTTTGGCACGAGCACCATCTACGAGACATGCTTACACCTTGAAGTGGAACCTGTTCGTCAAGTGGTGTTCTTCTCACCGAGAAGAACCCCAAACTTGCCCGATCAGGGCTGTGCTTTCCTTCCTGCAACATGGGTTGGAGAGAAGATTGAATCCTCCTCACCCTCCCTCCATACCCTCTTGGGATCTAGCTCTGGTGCTTAACCCTCTGGGGACCAGGGTGTTTTTGGGGCCCTTGGGATGTTTTGACATGCACTGACATTTGTGCTTTTTTCAGTTATTTATAAACATGTTAATGGCAAAGGTGTAAATTCACTCTACACTCACCTAAAGGATTATTAGGAACACCTGTTCAATTTCTCATTAATGCAATTATCTAATCAACCAATCACATGGCAGTTGCTTCAATGCATTTAGGGGTGTGGTCCTGGTCAAGACAATCTCCTGAACTCCAAACTGAATGTCAGAATGGGAAAGAAAGGTGATTTAAGCAATTTTGAGAGTGGGATGGTTGTTGGTGCCAGACGGGCCGGTCTGAGTATTTCACAATCTGCTCAGTTACTGGGATTTTCACGCACAACCATTTCTAGGGTTTACAAAGAATGGTGTGAAAAGGGAAAAACATCCAGTATGCGGCAGTCCTGTGGGCGAAAATGCCTTGTTGATGCTAGAGGTCAGAGGAGAATGGGCCGACTGATTCAAGCTGATAGAAGAGCAACTTTGACTGAAATAACCACTCGTTACAACCAAGGTATGCAGCAAAGCATTTATGAAGCCACAACACGCACATTCGCACAACCTTGAGGCGGATGGGCGACAACAGCAGAAGACCCCACCGGGTACCACTCATCTCCACTACAAATAGGAAAAAGAGGCTACAATTTGCAAGAGCTCACCAAAATTGGACAGTTGAAGACTAGAAAAAGGATGCCTGGTCTGATGAGTTTCGATTTCTGTTGATGGTAGAGTCAGAATTTGGCGTAAACAGAATTGGAACATGGATCCATCATGCCTTGTTACCACTGTGCAGGCTGGTGGTGGTGGTGGTGTAATGGTGTGGGGGATGTTTTCTTGGCATACTTTAGGCCCCTTAGTGCCAATTGGGCATCGTTTAAATGCCACGGCCTACCTGAGCATTGTTTCTGACCATGTCCATCCCTTTATGGCCACCATGTACCCATCCTCTGATGGCTACTTACAGCAGGATAATGCACCATGTCACAAAGCTCCAATCATTTCAAATTGTTTTCTTGAACATGACAATGAGTTCACTGTACTAAAATGGCCCCCACAGTCACCAGATCTCAACCCAATAGAGCATCTTTGGGATGTGGTGCAACGGGAGCTTCGTGCCCTGGATGTGCATCCCACAAATCTCCATCAACTGCAAGATGCTGTCCTATCAATATGGGCCAACATTTCTAAAGAATGCTTTCAGCACCTTGTTGAATCAATGCCACGTAGAATTAAGGCAGTTCTGAAGGCGAAAGGGTGTCAAACAAAGTATTAGTATGGTGTTCCTAATAATCCTTTAGGTGAGTGTATATAGGACAAACGGGGCTGCCATGATATGTGAGCAACATGTATGTACATTTTTGTATTTTTAAGAGAATAATGTTTATGCGTGGTTATTGAAAAAAAAATAAGAATAAAGGTTTCTGAAATAAGACCACAAAACACATATTGATTATTTCTTCACAAGACTTTTGAAAATTGTATCACATAGCCTAGAATATTTGCTCCAAAACTATGTGAGAATCATCCTGACTACTCATTCAGATAAGTCAATCAAGTCTTTTATAATGTGTATGACGTATTTAGTGTGAGAAAGCTTTATGCGAGGAGGCGTGATCTCTCATTAATATGTATGGCATTTCACACCTGAGAAAGACAAAGACCCTCCCATAATGGCCCTATTAGGTGCTATCAGGCCCTATCATTACGAGGAGCCTTGCACAAAGAATGAGGAGATTTAAAAAAGAATGGCTTTTAGATTGTTTGGATTTATTTACAACACAACATAATCCAAAGATACACAACAAAGGACTGGTTTCTGGTTAAAATTGCTTTTTGATTATATATATACGTATATACACACACACACACACACACACACACACACACACTGCTTAGAATAAGTGAAAACACCCATGCTAAAGTTGACTAAAAAGAGGAATAAAAAATCTTAATGCCTTAATTTAAAAAATGAGGAAAACTCCAACCTTTAGGGAAATGAATAATGTCCCTGAATACTTTGTGCATGAATAATGTATCGCAAATAATTAAATGTTCTTCTTTAAAATACAGGGTGCATACGTCTGGACACTTCTATCACACACCCTTCACCATATAGACATGGTTTTATTTCAGTTCAAAGTTAGAGTTGGAAACATCTTGAAAAGAAAATAGTCTTTTTCCATAAATGTCTTCATCATACATATTTCAAAGTTGAGGATTCATTATTTTGATATAGCTTGCATTGGAACAAACATCTTAGTTGATTAGTTTATTGACAAAACATAAGCTTATTTGATGTCTTTATTTTGAAGCTTATTTGAAGCTTATTTGATGCTTATTTGATTTGAAAAACTTTATCCAAAACTAGTCAAAGAAATGTTCTTTTATTTCGTCTGTAACAGTGCGTATCTGTGCGTTCATTCATTCACACACACACACACACACACACACACACACACACACACACACACACACACACACACACACACACACACACACACACACACACACATACACACAGAAACATGATTCACATTTAAACAGTAGGCTATGCTATTTTTCCGTTTACAGACACTAACGTTATTCTATATCGCGATTAGAACAAAGCACAAAACACTTACACTTCTCAGCTGAATCTGTTGCTCCTCCTCGAAGTGAAAATAAACCAGCACTTCTGTGGTAAATGTCCCAGGATTATTCCTCATAGCCGCGCAAGACGAATCTTAATCTGACTAAAAAATATAGTGCGTTTACAGCATTTGCCTGGGGGCGTTTATCTATTTTGCAAATGGCCTCAACACATTATCTTATGAATAGCGCGCTCTGCGAGTGGGTGTGAACAAATTAACGATAATGAGCTGAGACAGGAGAAACTGTACTTCTCTTTAGTTTCAGACAGATTACATTGCAGGAGAATATTTGTTTTAAATGTGAATTGTTTTATTTAAAAGTAGAAATTTAAAGCGTTCTTTAGACGTATATTTCATGTTTGTGTGATAAGTATTAGCGGAGTTTCCGTTCATTTTCCAGACATGTTTCAGAAAGATTTTTGCGGAGACAGAGTGAGCTGAAAGCGCACCCTGTTTATTTTATTTATTTTAAAAAACACACAAGGTTTTGATGTTAATGTGAGTGTACACAAAAAAAGAAGACCCTCTATAGTTTATAATCATGTATTGATTTTATTTATATGACCATAAATGACGGAGTATTTTAAGTCTATGTTGCTGCTATGTGAAAAAAAAAAACAGCAAAACGCGCGGGCGCGTTCTTGGTCCCCAGAGGGTTAAAGCACTCCATAATGCACTGTTCGAGCCTTTACAGTCAGCTGAGCTAAGAGTCCTGTCTATGAAGACATTACTCCTGGCTGCATTGGCTTCCATTAAGAGGGTAGGGGACCTGCAAGCTTGTTTGGTCGACGAATCGTGCCTAGATATGTGCCGAAGGTTCCCACCACTACTTTCAAGGACCAGGTGGTGAACCTGCAAGCGCTGCTCTTGGAGGAGGCAGACCAAGCCCTGGCTTTGCTCTGTCCCGTCCGCACTTTGCGACTGTATGTGGAACGCACGCAAAGCTTTAGGACCTCAGACCAGCTCTTTGGCTGTTACGGAGGCCAGCAGAAGGGAAAGGCTGTCTCCAAGCAGAGGATGGCCCACTGGGCGTGCCTTGTCTGCTCAGGTTGCGAGCCCACTCCACTAGAAGTGTTGCTTCCTTCTGGGCGCTGGCACGTGGCACCTTGCTAAAAGATATTTGTAGAGCTGTGGGCTGGGCGACACCCAACACGTTTGTTAGATTCTATAGCCTTCGTGTAGAGCTGGTATCCTCCTGTGTTCTCACCTCAAATGAGTAGAAGACACTGAGAGGCCCGGCTAGTGTCGGCTTGCTGTGCCAATACATGCACTCATATTGCTCAAGAGAGTGCCCTTCGGGCAAACCCTGTTAGTCCCTTCATCACTCTCGGCAGCCAGGCCTTCATTCGCTGTATCCATGAGAAACTGTGTTAGGCTGGTTGCCCATATGTGAGTACCAAGGGAATACCATATGTGTAATTTTTCACGGTTAGCTCCTAAACGGAAGCACGGGTCTTTCCCTTGGCAGAGCTCACTCTGCCGTCTCTACCAGGTGTAGCCTCCTGCCAAACTGGTCGGCGCCACCCCTAGGGGCCATGTGTAGTACGGCCCTGGGGGTTAGTCCATGTGCGTATTCTCAGAACACCTCCTTGCAGTAGGTTGTGGCTTCCGCATCATTCCTTTTCCAGTGGAAAGGGCACGCTTTCCCAGTGTTATCCAATAGTCTCACTGTGTGGGTCATGTGGAACAGCAGTGATTGACATTCTCCGTGTAAGCCCTGTCCCATCCTTAGAGGGATCAGGAGGCTTTCACTGGGCGCTGGAAGGGGCAGCATCTGTGGCGCTTTGGTAGGGATTCCTATTCATCGGTCATCGACGTGACGTCGAGAGTGACCGACTGAAAGGGAACGTCTCGGTTACGTACAGTATGTAACCCTCATTCCCTGAAGGAGGGAACAAAGACCTCACGTCCCGTCGCCACAGTTGCTGTACCACCACTGGCGCTAGCTCGGCTCCTCAGCGAAAATCTGAAGATGCGATGCTACTGCTGCTCATTATATACCCGTGCTGCGAGGTGGGGCAGCTGATGCAAATATCGGCTCGTTTAGTTACACTCGAAGTAGATTGGCCTCTCTAGCGAGATTCCTATTCGTCAGTCACCAACGTGATGTCTCCGTTCCCTCCTTCAGGGAACAAAAGTTACATACGTAACAGTGATGTTACATTAAATAAATGTTACTATAACATTTAAGGAAGCAGTTGCTTCATGAATGTAGATTCACTCCAGATTCGAGGCAATTTATCAACTGTCAACTTTCATTGTGGCTTTTATGATATTTCAAACTAAAATGGACCCATTTTAATTTTACTCAATTAGTGCCAGAGAATTGTTTTTATATGACCAGTTTATTTGTTCTTGTTCCCTTTATTCTGAGGGGAAATTCAGATCGATCTCGTCGCTATCATTGTGGCTGCAAAATTATATTCAAACTCAAATTAAACCACTTTAATACTGTACAAAACACATAATCAGCACCTGAGATTATTAATGATAAAAAGAACACTAATTACAATTATATTTGAATATGAAATATTGCATTTAGTAACCCATTAAGTGTGATGATTCTGTCTCAAGTCAACAAAGAAGGCTCAGAAGACTATGAGAAAGGTAGGATTAGGATGGACGAATTAAGATACAGAAAATGAAATCAAACAAGAAGCAGAAGAACAAGAAGGTCCAAGAAATCTGATTTGATTCAGCAAGAAGTCAAGCTGTTTCTGCAGATGGAAAAAGCACTGAGGATTACAAAGAAATGTAAAGGATTACAAAGAAATGTCCTTAGTTGAAGATGTTACAGTTGCAAAACTCCATGCAGAAACCAAAGTTGCCACTTTTACCGTTCTACCTCACAACAAAGAAAAAAAGTAACTCTGACTCATATATGCAACAATAAATTGATGAGTCTCTGACTACATAAGACATGAGCAGTTCTGATCTGTCATTACAGATGACACAGATTTGGTTGGGTCTCTCTTGATGGGGTCAAACTGTGTTCCCTAGTACAGTAAGCATTAAAGCTTTTAGAAGCAGGATTAAATGGGTAAGATACTGGGGACACAAGCTGTTAATCAAAGCTCAATTTATTGTGCACATATTGGAATGCAGTGTTCATATAGTCTGTCTGTACATACAAACATCAATGATTAAACAGAAACTTGAAATGACTGGAGTGCAGAGACAGGCCTATGGCTTCTTTCTACTAATATATAAAGAATACTGTAATTCAATGGATGCTCAGGTTTTTCCTGATGATAGAAACCCATCATTCTGCTTTGCTCCATTTGACGGGACCAGGGAGTTTGTCTTGCAGTCTGCACAAAGAGAGAGAGAGAGAGAGAGGTCGATGAGATGAGTATATTTTGAAGAACATTGGACAAGACTGACTTACATTGTATGGACACAAAAAAAAACAACTAAAAAAAAAAAAAACAACATCAACATCAAAAAGAAAGTAAGTAAGTTTTAGTTTATTTTTTAAGGATAATAGATTGGTGCAGTAGATTAGACCTGAGGGACAAGATGGGTCTATAACAGTACCGATCTGTGTACTGTCTCATTGGTTTGCACCAGAGGTTTGAGCTCCTGAACACGAGGGATCTGCAATTGGTGTAAAAGAGCCACATATACAGTATTTACAGATTTGTATAGGGATGCAGGGCAAGAGCTGGAGTGGATGAGAGGAAGGAGACTGGATGGCACAGGACCCTCCCTGCTGAAAAATCCAGCACAAACCAGCATGGATGGTCCAGGCTGGTTTATGCTGGTATTGTACTGGTCTAGCTGGTGAACCAGCAAAATGGAGCTGGTTCACCAGCATGGTCTTGCAGGTTTGAGTGTGAGTAGGCCAGCTGTCTGTATGCAAGCATTGTTTTGGGGACAAGCATTGTTTTTGCTTGCATAATTCTATATTCAACACATTAATGATGTAAAGAACAATGTAAAAAACAATATAAGGTAAAAAAAAACCCAGATTTATTGATTTATATGATTATAACCCTTAAAACTATGGGTGTTAAAACCAAGAAAATTGCCTAATAAAAGCATAATCATAAGCAGTTTCAATAACATGGGTTATGAGAAGAGTTCCTTCAATAGGACACTTAATAACAACTTGATAATGAAAGTTCAAAACTGAGAGTTACAGTTTTTAAAGGTTTTCATACTTATTTGGGAAGTACCATGTGTCAAAATCCAGCTGTCAGTCACCGATTCCAAAAAGTGCTCATATAGTAAAAGGTATGTCATTACAGCCAGGAGCATGAAATATTGTTGAAAATAGTGATGGAATGCACTTTTAACAACTGCTGAAAGAGAATTAATTCAACCAAAGTCAATGGCCCAACTAAAGATAACACTGATCACCATAATGGCGACTACAACGTGACTTCAACAAATTTTGTACATGTACCATATGAAATAAATAAAGCCAAACTGGTTTGCAATAAGTGAATATGGTAATGCTGTTTTTGGACTTGTTTAATAATTTGCAGTTGTCTTCATCTAAGGCTGTGAGTCAGTTGTAGTTGTGCAGCAGGGTTATTTTCGTTAACTAAACCTAAAACTAAAAATATTCAAACATTTTTGTTGGCTGAAATAAAATAAAAACTTAAACTAAACGAAAATTTGAAATGTTGCGGCAATAAGTGGAAGTGGCAGCACTAGAATTATTAACTCGAAATAGCTCAAATTTAAAACTAACTAAAACTGAAACAAACAAATTAAACCTAAATAGCAATATTTTAATGTTTGTTTACATTTCTCAGCATCACTTCCTGACCTTTATATGGTCTTCAGATATAGTTTGCAGTTGACTGTTCCCAGATCACGTTTGATACTGAATGTGATTGAGTCTTGAATAAGTTTCCCACTACATATTAAATCTTCTCCTGCTCTTGATGTTTTAAATCACTTATTAAAACACGTTTGTTTTGTGTAGCATTATGTAGTATGTAAGGTAAGGTCATTAACAAATACGTCTTTTGTATTTAGCCAAATTGTCGAAAACCATAAGCTGGACATCATCTTCCTGACAGAAACATGGCTTGACAGTAATCATAATTTTGTGCTAAATGAAACATCTCCAGCAGGTTTTAGATCCCTAGACTGTTGTTTTATCAGTTCTCTATCATCCTCGTAGACTCAACAAGGCTTTCTTGATGATCTTGGAGAACTGCTTTCTAGGACTTTAACTGACTTTGAATGTGTTTAAATCACTGGTAATATTAATATCCACATGTATGTAATTTCTGACTATTAATTTCACAGTTACTAAACTCATTTGACATGTAACACACACACAAACATGGACACACACTCGATCTGGTGATCTCATGCTGCCATGTCTGACCACTATTGTGTCTTCTTTAAGATTTCAGTACCAAAACTGTGTGTGATAAGAGAACTGTCAATAAGCGCTATCTCACAGCTGATTCTGCCGTGGCCTTCATGGAGCTCATGTCATCTCGCCCTCCGTAAACACTTATGTTGAGGATCTTAGTCTCAGGCGCTCTGAATGTATTAACTGTGTTGCTCCTATAAAAACAAAGACTCTGGGACAATTAAAGCCCCATGGAGAAATAGTACATCATATCGTAAAATTAAGAAGAGCCTCCAGGAGAGCAGAAATGCAATGGAAGCGCATACAGCTTACAGTTCACCATGACATCAAATCATAAAATGTTAAATAATGCAATGAGGTCTGCCAGAAAAGATTATCTTTCAAGTTTAATTGACCGCAACAAAGACAACCCTAGATTCTTATTCTCCACTATCGATAGGCTACTTAATGTCAAGTTTACTTCACTATTACAATTACAATCATGACAAACTATATATCGTTGGAAAGGTCTAAGACTCCTGAATATATATTTTAGCACTGCTTTTTGTTCAGTAATAGATGAATTTATGACAAGATTGCACCTCAAAAAAATCGTCATCATAAGAGGAGTTCTGACCTTTATCACAAAAAGTCAACGCACACACTTTTAATAATTGAAACTTTGGTTTTCATGCTAAAAGTTCATAATGAAACATAATCTAGTATTTGTCAATAAAAAATTATAAAATTATATTATCCTCTAAAAAGTATAACATATATATATATATTATCCTCAAATATAATATTATCTTTTTTATCACCTTTTTTTATTACATCACATATTTTAGTAGTTATTATAAATTAGGTATCATTTGAAAGCTTACGAACTTGAAGTTGGACGTTGTGTTACCATAGAAACACACCTCTAGATTCTTTTGACGTCTCTGGGGGTCATCATGTTTCATAATTTATGATCAAAACCTTTTCTCAAGGTTCCATTTTTTGTGACAGAAGTGATATTTGGAAAGAAATGTATTAATTTGTTACGGCAGAATGCATACAATTAAATTCAGTGGAATGTATGTCACCCGGTGGCTATTTTTGGTATTACGCCTAAACAAAATCTCATGGGAACTTACATTTTTGTGATATCAACTTCAAATTTGGAACACAACTTGGTTAGATATATGGCTATGATTTTATAGTAATTTTATAGTAAAAAATGTTTTGTAAAATATATATTTTATATAAAAGAAAAAATATTAAGTAGAGTATGTTTGATTTACTGTAAATTTAAACTTCCATAACTTTTTCATACTTTCATTTTTTGATGTGCTTTCACTTCAGCAATAATCTGCTGAGTGTTTTCTTTAAACTTTAAACTTTTCTTTAACTCTTGGTCTATATTCCAAAGCATTCTTGAATTACAACCATTTAACTTTGAATAGTGCACTTTAACCCCTCAGCTCAAATATCATCAGAGTTTGCAAAAAAAATTATGAGAAAATTACTTCCATAAGACAAAACATTCCCAGCACTTGCCCAACTTGTAAAGTCTCCAACTCCCCAGCTTTGCAATGCAATCTGTCCTCCTCCTCAGCTGTCAGCCCCAGTACACAGATCATATCACATATGAATTCCTCTAGCTGCTCTATAGACCCATTACCCACTAAATTTCTCAAAAGGGTTATGAACTGCTTATTACCAGACATCCTGAATTTCATTAATCAGTCCCCAGAGCAAGTCTTTCCACAAATTTTTGCAACTGCAATTGTTAGGCCCCTGCTGAAGAAAAGTAACATCGATTCTTCTGTGCTCAGAAACTACAGACCAATCTCTAATCTAATTTCTTGGTAAAAAAAAAAAAAAAAAAATTGTATCCATACAGCTTAATAACTATCTCAATGCCAATAATCTTAATTAGACATTTCATTCTGGCTTCCGGCAAACAACAGCACAGAAACAGCCTTGATTAGCGTTTTAAACGATCTGCAATTTAACTGTTAATTATTTGAGTCCATGGAATCCAGACTGCCTAGCGTGAATAAAATCACCCAGACTAGCTTTCCCTGGGAAATCGAACCCGGGACTTTGGCGTTGCAAGCGCCACGCTCTACTGTTTGAGCTACAGGACATTTTATTTATTGATAAAGCCATTTTGGGTTAACTTCCCTTTTATCTTTTTTGTTTTATTCAACGGATTTGCCTAGCAATGACTCATTATGCTCTCAATCAAGTTACAATCTATGGGCCCTATTTTACCGATCTAAGGCCATGGTCTAAAGCGCACGGCGCAAGTGCACTTATGTTATAACAACAGGAAAATTGTATATAACTCTCGGCGCATGGTCTAAAAGGGTTGTCTCTATTCTCTTAATGAGTAATAGGTGTGTGTTGACTCTATTCTCTTAATGAGTAATGGGTGTGTTTTGATCATAACGTGAAATAAACCAATCAGAGTCTCGTCTCCCATTCGCTTTAAAAGCCAGTTGCGCTCGCATGGCGGATTCGCTGTTTACATGGAGGAATTAGCAAGCGGAAAGACTGAACGCTTCTCTAGCGAGGAAACGGGTCAGTTTGTGTGCTGCTGCGCGTCCCTGTGTAATGTAGCGCATTATGAACCCGCCTATAGGTGCACATTACTAATGCACCCTTTAAATAACAAAATAAAATACTGCGCCATTGACTTTAGACCAGGTTTCAGTTGGTCAATGGCTCAGTCTATTTCAGTTCCTTAAAATAGCAATGCGCCAACAATGCGGCAACACACACTCGTTCTCAGACCAGCAGCCCATGCGCCACAGAGGAAGCGCTAATGCATTTGCTATTTAAATAACGTGGTGCAGGACATGAAAATGAAAACTGCCTTGGGGTGAAACTAGCAAAAACCACATTGTGCCAGGTGTATGATATGGCCCTTTGTTAGAACTAAGCTTCTAATTAAACTACTTGTTAGTTCTAACTACTAACTAAAACTTCCTTCAAATATGCCACCACCTCAGACTGGAATGTTCTCCAGATGGAGATGAAGCTACAAAATTTGGTGTCATATAATATTTTTTTTTATTCTACGTAACCTACAGAGTTAATTAACTGGTTGTGTGTTTTATGTTGGATTTAGTATTGTGTTGCAGCTTTTCATAAAACAGGCTCCAAAACATGTCTCAAACAAATGTAATCAAAACCTCTCCTAAGAGATGTAAATAGCTGCACACACGTTTGGCAGTGATCCAGGGGCATCTCTGTCACTGCATAAACACAAATACACACACACACACACACTCAAAATTGATCTGATGTTGCATTCACATACTATAAGCACACTGTGTTCACATACGTTGAATATTTTTCTAGACCTCATGCATTCTAATCAGGTGCCAAGGCAGCTGATTGGCTGTGAGCAATTAATCCTCTGATTGGCCATGTACAGTTACTCTGGCACTGTGATTGGCCAAGACACAGAGATCTGCTTATGGTCTGTTCTGTTTTTGCCCGACAATGCCGGGAAGCTCAGGAGAATCCCGGAAAGGCGTTTTCACTGTTATACAGTAGGGGGCGCTATTACACATCTTCTGAAAGAGTAAGGCAAGGCAAGTTTATTTATATAGCACATTTCACAATGGGAATTCAAAGTGTTTTACATAGAATAAATTAAAATTATCAAAAGAAATAAGAATAATTAAAACAGTTAGAATAAAAAATAAAATAAAATAAAATACAATACAAACAGACAGACGAACAGTGGAACAGTGCTCATTCAATAAATGCACAGCTAAACAGAAGTGTTTTGAGTCTGGATTTGAATGCGACTGTAGGAGCACATCTGATCTCCTCTGGAAGCTGTTCCAGCACGTCTGATCTTCTCCGTAAGCGGTTCCAGCACATCTGATCTCCTCCGGAAGCTGTTCCAGCACATCAGATCTCCTCTGGAAGCTGTTCCAGCACATCTGATCTCCTCTGGAAGCGGTTCCAGCACATCTGATCTCCTCTGGAAGCTGTTCCAGCACATCAGATCTCCTCTGGAAGCGGTTCCAGCACATCTGATCTCCTCTGGAAGCTGTTCCAGCACATCTGATCTCCTCTGGAAGCGGTTCCAGCACATCAGATCTCCTCTGGAAGCTGTTCCAGCACATCTGATCTCCTCTGGAAGCGGTTCCAGCACATCTGATCTCCTCCGGAAGCTGTTCCAGCACATCTGATCTCCTCTGGAAGCTGTTCCAGCACATCAGATCTCCTCTGGAAGCGGTTCCAGCACATCTGATCTCCTCTGGAAGCTGTTCCAGCACATCTGATCTCCTCTGGAAGCTGTTCCAGCACGTCTGATCTTCTCCGTAAGCGGTTCCAGCACATCTGATCTCCTCCGGAAGCTGTTCCAGCACATCTGATCTCCTCTGGAAGCGGTTCCAGCACATCTGATCTCCTCTGGAAGCTGTTCCAGCACATCAGATCTCCTCTGGAAGCGGTTCCAGCACATCTGATCTCCTCTGGAAGCTGTTCCAGCACATCAGATCTCCTCTGGAAGCTGTTCCAGCACATCTGATCTCCTCTGGAAGCGGTTCCAGCACATCTGATCTCCTCTGGAAGCTGTTCCAGCACATCAGATCTCCTCTGGAAGCTGTTCCAGCACATCAGATCTCCTCTGGAAGCTGTTCCAGCACATCTGATCTCCTCTGGAAGCGGTTCCAGCACATCTGATCTCCTCTGGAAGCTGTTCCAGCACATCAGATCTCCTCTGGAAGCGGTTCCAGCACATCTGATCTCCTCTGGAAGCTGTTCCAGCACATCTGATCTCCTCTGGAAGCTGTTCCAGCACATCTGATCTCCTCCGGAAGCTGTTCCAGCACATCTGATCTCCTCCGGAAGCTGTTCCAGCACATCTGATCTCCTCTGGAAGCTGTTCCAGCACATCTGATCTCCTCCAGAAGCTGTTCCAGCACATCTGATCTCCTCTGGAAGCTGTTCCAGCACATCTGATCTCCTCTAGAGGCTGTTCCAGCACATCTGATCTCCTCTGGAAGCTGTTCCAGCACATCTGATCTCCTCTGGAAGCTGTTCCAGCACATCTGATCTCCTCTGGAAGCTGTTCCAGCACATCTGATCTCCTCTGGAAGCTGTTCCAGCACATCTGATCTCCTCCGGAAGCTGTTCCAGCACATCAGATCTCCTCCGGAAGCTGTTCCAGCACATCTGATCTCCTCTGGAAGCGGTTCCAGCACATCTGATCTCCCCTGGAAGCTGTTCCAGCACATCTGATCTCCTCGGGAAGCTGTTCCAGCACATCTGATCTCCTCCGGAAGCTGTTCCAGCACATCTGATCTCCTCTGGAAGCTGTTCCAGCACATCTGATCTCCTCTGGAAGCTGTTCCAGCACATCTGATCTCCTCCAGAAGCTGTTCCAGCACATCTGATCTCCTCTGGAAGCTGTTCCAGCACATCTGATCTCCTCTAGAGGCTGTTCCAGCACATCTGATCTCCTCTGGAAGCTGTTCCAGCACATCAGATCTCCCCTGGAAGCTGTTCCAGCACGTCTGATCTTCTCCGTAAGCGGTTCCAGCACATCTGATCTCCTCCGGAAGCTGTTCCAGCACATCAGATCTCCTCTGGAAGCTGTTCCAGCACATCTGATCTCCTCTGGAAGCTGTTCCAGCTCATCTGATCTCCTCTGGAAGCGGTTCCAGCACATCTGATCTCCTCCGGAAGCTGTTCCAGCACATCAGATCTCCTCTGGAAGCTGTTCCAGCACATCTGATCTCCTCCGGAAGCTGTTCCAGCACATCTGATCTCCTCTGGAAGCTGTTCCAGCACATCTGATCTCCTCTGGAAGCTGTTCCAGCACATCTGATCTCCTCCGGAAGCTGTTCCAGCACATCTGATCTCCTCTGGAAGCTGTTCCAGCACATCTGATCTCCTCTGGAAGCTGTTCCAGCACATCTGATCTCCTCCGGAAGCTGTTCCAGCACATCTGATCTCCTCTGGAAGCTGTTCCAGCACATCTAATCTCCTCTGGAAGCTGTTCCAGCACATCAGATCTCCTCTGGAAGCTGTTCCAGCACATCTGATCTCCTCCGGAAGCTGTTCCAGCACATCTGATCTCCTCTGGAAGCTGTTCCAGCACATCAGATCTCCTCTGGAAGCTGTTCCAGCACATCTGATCTCCTCCGGAAGCTGTTCCAGCACATCTGATCTCCTCTGGAAGCTGTTCCAGCACATCTGATCTCCTCTGGAAGCTGTTCCAGCACATCTGATCTCCTCCGGAAGCTGTTCCAGCACATCTGATCTCCTCTGGAAGCTGTTCCAGCACATCTGATCTCCTCTAGAGGCTGTTCCAGCACATCTGATCTCCTCTGGAAGCTGTTCCAGCACATCAGATCTCCCCTGGAAGCTGTTCCAGCACGTCTGATCTTCTCCGTAAGCGGTTCCAGCACATCTGATCTCCTCCGGAAGCTGTTCCAGCACATCAGATCTCCTCTGGAAGCTGTTCCAGCACATCTGATCTCCTCTGGAAGCGGTTCCAGCACATCTGATCTCCCCTGGAAGCTGTTCCAGCACATCTAATCTTCTCTGGAAGCTGTTCCAGCACATCTGATCTCCTCTGGAAGCTGGTCCAGCACATCAGATCTCCTCTGGAAGCTGTTCCAGCACATCTGATCTCCTCTGGAAGCGGTTCCAGCACATCTGATCTCCTCTGGAAGCTGTTCCAGCACATCAGATCTCCTCTGGAAGCTGTTCCAGCACATCTGATCTCCTCTGGAAGCGGTTCCAGCACATCTGATCTCCCCTGGAAGCTGTTCCAGCACATCTAATCTTCTCTGGAAGCTGTTCCAGCACATCAGATCTCCTCCGGAAGCTGTTCCAGCACATCTGATCTCCCCTGGAAGCTGTTCCAGCACATCTAATCTTCTCTGGAAGCTGTTCCAGCACATCTGATCTCCTCTGGAAGCTGTTCCAGCACATCTGATCTCCTCTGGAAGCTGTTCCAGCACATCATCTCCTCTGGAAGCTGTTCCAGCACATCATCTCCTCTGGAAGCTGTTCCAGCACATCTGATCTCCTCCGTAAGCGGTTCCAGCACATCTGATCTTCCCTGGAAGCTGTTCCAGCACATCTGATCTCCTCTGGAAGCGGTTCCAGCACATCTGATCTCCTCTGGAAGCGGTTCCAGCACATCTGATCTCCTCTGGTAATGACAGACAGAGAACATCTATTGATCCACATTTTGACTCTTTATCACTAAAAGCCAGTAATCAGGCCAAGAACTTAGGATTTATGTTTGACATTGACCTCAGTTATTTATTTATTTTATCATTAGCATTGTTACTAAAACAGCATATTATAACCTCCAAAGTATGGGACATTCTCTGCCATCTGACAATGGCAAACTTGTTCATGCATTTGCTATGTCTAGACTTGACTAATGCAATAGCATTTTTCCTGGGTTACCAAAGAGCTCTATTAAACACTTACAAAGAGTTCAGAATGCAGGTGCATGAATGAGGAATCACATTACTCCAACACTGGCTGCCTGTATCATTCAGAATTGGATTCAAGATCATCTTATTAGTTAGACATGACGTGAACAGTCTCTGGATCGGCAGAACTGACGCGAAGAAGCACTGGCTTGCTAGGTTGTATGGATGGCCGAGACACTGGGGCGGTGCCGGCAGGGCGAGGCGCTGGGGCGGCGCCGGAAGGGCGAGGCGCTTGGGCGGTGCCGGCAGGGCGAGGCGCTGGAGCGGCGCCAGAAGGGCGAGGCGCTTGGGGATGGCCTCCAGGCCCTGTGGGATCGAAGACGCCTTCCTCCTCCTCAGGCGGTGGTGCTGTAGTCTCTTTGGCCACCACTGGCGGTGCAACAGGGAGAGTGGACAGCTCTGGGACAACCAATGTCGGGTCCTCCCGGACCACCGGACTTGAGACCCCCGAAGTCGGGTCCTCCCAGACCACCGGACTTGAGACCCCCGAAGTCGGGTCCTCCCGGACCACCGGACTTGAGACCCCGAAGTCGGGTCCACCCGGACCACCGGACTTGAGACCCCCGAAGTCGGGTCCTCCCGGACCACCGGACTTGAGACCCCCGAAGTCGGGTCCTCCCGGACCACCGGACTTGAGACCCTCAAAGTCGGGTCCACCCGGACCACCGGACTTGAGACCCCCGAAGTTGGGTCCTCCTGGACCACCGGATTTGGAACCGCCGAAGTCTGGTCCTCCTGGACCACCAGCCTCCGGGACAACAGCGGGCTGCTCGGGGACGGCCTCCGGAACGATAGTGGGCTGCTCGGGGACGTCCACCATCCCTGCTTCCTCCTCTTCCTCCGTTTATGATGGTGAGGCGGTGGCATCAAGATTACCGCCTCTGGGGGTGCTGCAGCATCTTCGGCCGCCTCTGGGGGTGCTACAGTCTCTTGCAAGGGCATGGTGGCCATTTTGCCTGGAGAGACGGGCGTAGCTGGTGTTGCCCATTGGCTAAGATGATGTAGATATGTAGTGAAACCCCAAAAGTCCAGGATTTCAAGCCCCTTCATCTCCCACCGAGGCAATGCGTCATCAAGGCAGTTATTAAAAAGATCCTTCAGTGCTGCATCATTATAACCCATGCCTCTCAAGAGAGTCCAAAATGCCTGAGACAGACAACCCACCGTCTGGCCCTGCTGACGTAGGGTCGCTAAATTACAGAATCGTCCCCTCCTCTCCTTCTCAGTGGTTGGGGGAAGGATACGAAAACCTGTACTGCTGGATCTATACATCTGGATGGAGTCCTTCTGTCACGAGATGCACACAAAAAAGGTAAGATCCATGTGCAGTTTAATGGGGTAATCCATAATCATAAACCAGCCAGGCAAAGGGTCATTATCCATAAAAAGACAGTCCAAAAACAAGAAACAAAACAGGAATGGAACTCAGAAGTGCAATCTGACATCAAACATCCCTGAGTTGTGGAGCATGCGTGGCTGCTTCAAGGGTCTCAGAGGGGCTAATGAGGCGCCCTACCTTCCCGTGTGCTGGACACACTCACAGAGTATCGTGCACCTTACATGAGGCACCTTTATGCTCTGAAACGGGGAGTGTTTGTGAAATGGTGCCCTGATAATGATATCGACCCGGCGAGCTGTCCCGTGTCGGATGTTTTACGTTTCCTGCAGCACAGGTTGGATTAACGGGAGCCTCCAGTCCACGCTAAAAGTCTTTGTGCCCGCTATTGCCTCGTTTTTTCCCGGTTAACGTTCAATGGCTCAGAAAGCATGCGCTGGTGGTCAGATTTCTCAGGGGGTCGAGGAGACTACACATTGGTCTTTTTTGTAAATAAAATCCTTTCTTTGATATATCATCTGGTGTCATCTTCACTCTGGGACAGAGGATTGAAGTGTGTTCTCGCCTTCCTCCTTTTATTTAATTTTACGCCTTTTCCTTTGTTACCTCCCCTCCCGACCCCTAGACAGATAGAGGAACGTGACATTGCCGCCGTGCTTGCCGCTCGATCAGCTGTTCAGCGTTCAGTTTCAGATTCTGATGTATTGTCGTTCCTCCTCATTTTATACGGCCCGAAGGCTCGTCAGTATTTGCATACTTTGCGACAATTGGCCAGTAGTTTTACTGGCGTTATCCTATATGGTTTCAGAATTTGTGCAGAAGGAGAAGAGTTCCTGCAGCGTCAGCTAACGCAATGTTAGAAATGGGCCTGTATCTGGTGTTGTGTTCACCCATGTTTTGTTTTACTTGATAATTACATATTTTACACCTTGTCTAGTGCTTGTATTCAGTTACATACTGTGCGTGTGCTTAGACCTTTATTTTATTTTAAACTGTTGTAAAATAAGATGCTTTATAAGAGGAATAAAAATCAATCATACATACTTTGCCAGTTTCTCTTCAAGCCGAGATTGCACACGTACCAAATAACCATCAATCTGGGTCTATAACAAATTAAAAAAGCTTAGAAAATAAAATGAAGAACACTAAAACCAGTTACAGCAAGAGCATAGACGTTTATTAATGTGAAACACATTCTTACTTTGTTCCTCTCATACAGTAGCGGTGTGCAGAACAAGATGATATCAGCTGCCAAGAAATAGAAGAACATTTTACAGTCACTGTTTTGTTATGAAGGGTGGGTTATTTCAGTGGGGGATAAAAAAATCAACATTATATTTTATGCATACATTTTGTACCTTTTTCTTAAAGTACTGCATCATAATAAAGGAATTCATCATCGTATTAGCACAGTGCCTTCTGTACTGTATGTTATGTGAATTTACTTTAACCACCAATATACTTATATTTGATCATTCTTTTGACTGTTATTATTTATTTATGAAGACAGGCTTACCTAGAATTAAAATTGTGATACCATTGAAGACGGCCCCCACACATGTCAGAAACCACATCACAACTGCAAGCTGCAGATAAACACAGCAGGTCAGTCACTTTTTACTGTGAAACGATTCGGTTACTAATTTAACATTCTACATTACGTGCACAGGGCTGACTATTAACAAAGAATTGACTTGAAGTATGAATGATTTTCTTAGCAAACACTTTTCTTTTAAAGGGCCCCTACATTATGGTTATTTACATGATCTTCACAGTTTTATGGGGTCTCCTAGAATATGTTTACAAAAAGCACAGTCTGTTGTGATTGGTCAACAGGCCCCACTCTGTTGTGATTGGTCAGCCGGCCCCAGTCTGCTGTGATTGGTCAGCCGGCCCCAGTCTGCTGTGATTGGTCAACAGCCCCCAGTCTGCTGTGATTGGTCAACAGGCCCCAGTCTGTTGTGATTGGTCAGCCGGCCCCAGTCTGCTGTGATTGTTCAGCCGGCCCCAGTCTGTTGTGATTGGTCAACAGGCCCCAGTCTGCTGTGATTGGTCAGCCGGCTCCAGTCTGCTGTGATTGGTCAGCCGGCCCCAGTCTCCTGTGATTGGTCAGCCGGCCCCAGTCTGCTGTGATTGGTCAGCCGGCCCCAGTCTGCTGTGATTGGTCAGCAAGCCCCAGTCTGTTGTGATTGGTCAGGCGGCCCCAGTCTGCTGTGATTGGTCAGCCGGCTCCAGACTGCTGTGATTGGTCAGGCGGCCCCAGTCTGCTGTGATTGGTCAGCCGGCTCCAGTCTGCTGTGATTGGTCAGCCGGCCCCAGTCTCCTGTGATTGGTCAGCCGGCCCCAGTCTGCTGTGATTGGTCAGCCGGCCCCAGTCTGCTGTGATTGGTCAGCAAGCCCCAGTCTGCTGTGATTGGTCAGCCGGCCCCAGTCTCCTGTGATTGGTCAGCCGGCCCCAGTCTGCTGTGATTGGTCAGCCGGCCCCAGTCTGTTGTGATTGGTCAACAGGCCCCAGTCTGCTGTGATTGGTCAGGCGGCCCCAGTCTGCTTGGTCAGCCGGCCCCAGTCTGCTGTGATTGGTCAGCCTGCCCCAGTCTGCTGTGATTGGTCAGCCGGCCCCAGTCTGCTGTGATTGGTTAGCCGGCCCCAGTTTGCTGTGATTGGTCAGCTGGCCCCAGTCTGCTGTGATTGGTCAACAGGTCCAAGTCTGCTTTGATTGGTCAGCCGGCCCCAGTCTGCTTTGATTGGTCAGCTGGCCCCAGTCTGCTGTGATTGGTCAACAGGTCCCAGTCTGCTGTGATTAGTTAGCCAGCCCCAGTCTGCTTTGATTGGTCAGCCGGCCCCAGTCTGCTGTGATTGCGGCCCCAGTCTGCTGTGATTGGTCAGCCGGCCGGCCCCAGTCTGCTTTGATTGGTCAGCCGGCCCCAGTCTGCTGTGATTGGTCAGCCGGCCGGCCCCAGTCTGCTTTGATTGGTCAGCCGGCCCCAGTCTGCTGTGATTGGTCAGCCGGCCCAAGTCTGCTGTGATTGGTCACCCGGCCCCAGTCTGCTGTGATTGGTCAACAGGCCCCAGTCTGCTGTGATTGGTTGGCCAGGCCCCAGTCTGTTGTGATTGGTCAGCCGGCCCCAGTCTGCTGTGATTGGTTGGCCAGGCCCCAGTCTGTTGTGATTGGTCAGCCAGCCCCAGTCTGCTGTGATTGGTCAGCCGGCTCCAGACTGCTGTGATTGGTCAGGCGGCCCCAGTCTGCTGTGATTGGTCAGCCGGCCCCAGTCTGCTTTGATTGGTCAGCCGGCCCCAGTCTGCTGTGATTGGTCAACAGGCCCCAGTCTGCTGTGATTGGTTGGCCAGGCCCCAGTCTGTTGTGATTGGTCAGCCGGCCCCAGTCTGCTGTGATTGGTTGGCCAGGCCCCAGTCTGTTGTGATTGGTCAGCCAGCCCCAGTCTGCTGTGATTGGTCAGCCGGCTCCAGACTGCTGTGATTGGTCAGGCGGCCCCAGTCTGCTGTGATTGGTCAGCCGGCCCCAGTCTGCTTTGATTGGTCAGCCGGCCCCAGTCTGCTGTGATTGCGGCCCCAGTCTGTTGTGATTGGTCAGCCGGCCCCAGTCTGCTGTGATTGGTTAGCCAGGCCCCAGTCTGTTGTGATTGGTCAGCCGGCCCCAGTCTGTTGTGATTGGTCAGCCGGCCCCAGTCTGCTGTGATTGGTCAGCCGGCCCCAGTCTGCTGTGATTGGTTAGCCAGGCCCCAGTCTGTTGTGATTGGTCAGCCGGCCCCAGTCTGCTTTGATTGGTCAGCCGGCCCCAGTCTGCTGTGATTGGTCGGCCAGGCCCCAGTCTGCTGTGATTGGTCAGCCGGCCCCAGTCTGCTGTGATTGGTCAGCCGGCCCCAGTCTGCTGTGATTGGTTAGCCAGGCCCCAGTCTGTTGTGATTGGTCAGCCGGCCCCAGTCTGCTGTGATTGGTCAGCCGGCCCCAGTCTGCTGTGATTGGTCAGCCGGCCCCAGTCTGCTGTGATTGGTTGGCCAGGCCCCAGTCTGTTGTGATTGGTCAGCCGGCCCCAGTCTGCTGTGATTGGTTGGCCAGGCCCCAGTCTGTTGTGATTGGTCAGCCAGCCCCAGTCTGCTGTGATTGGTCAGCCGGCTCCAGACTGCTGAGATTGGTCAGGCGGCCCCAGTCTGCTGTGATTGGTCAGCCGGCCCCAGTCTGCTTTGATTGGTCAGCCGGCCCCAGTCTGCTGTGATTGCGGCCCCAGTCTGTTGTGATTGGTCAGCCGGCCCCAGTCTGCTGTGATTGGTTAGCCAGGCCCCAGTCTGTTGTGATTGGTCAGCCGGCCCCAGTCTGTTGTGATTGGTCAGCCGGCCCCAGTCTGCTGTGATTGGTCAGCCGGCCCCAGTCTGCTGTGATTGGTTAGCCAGGCCCCAGTCTGTTGTGATTGGTCAGCCGGCCCCAGTCTGCTTTGATTGGTCAGCCGGCCCCAGTCTGCTGTGATTGGTCGGCCAGGCCCCAGTCTGCTGTGATTGGTCAGCCGGCCCCAGTCTGCTGTGATTGGTCAGCCGGCCCCAGTCTGCTGTGATTGGTTAGCCAGGCCCCAGTCTGTTGTGATTGGTCAGCCGGCCCCAGTCTGCTGTGATTGGTCAGCCGGCCCCAGTCTGCTGTGATTGGTCAGCCGGCCCCAGTCTGTTGTGATTGGTCAGCCGGCCCCAGTCTGCTGTGATTGGTCAGCCAGCCCCAGTCTGCTGTGATTGGTTAGCCAGGCCCCAGTCTGTTGTGATGGGTCAACAGGCCTCAGTCTGCTGTGATTGGTCAGCCGGCCCCAGTCTGCTGTGATTGGTCAGCCGGCCCCAGTCTGCTGTGATTGGTCAGCCAGCCCCAGTCTGCTGTGATTGGTTAGCCAGGCCCCAGTCTGTTGTGATGGGTCAACAGGCCTCAGTCTGCTGTGATTGGTCAGCCGGCCCCAGTCTGCTGTGATTGGTTGGCCAGGCCCTAGTCTGTTGTGATTGGTCAGCCGGCCCCAGTCTGCTGTGATTGGTCGACTGCTTAGAGCATGTGTCGGAAATGTAACACCTCTTAATAACCGTTGAGTCTCAGATCCGGCAGCTTCCTGTAAACACAACTGTAAATACGCTATATGGCATCAGTGTTGCTGTATCAGTTTGAGTCTGAGTCCAATAATGACAGTGATTTCCCTGGCTTATAACTGCTTTTGTTTGAGGGCGAGCCAAATTAGCCAGCAGGCAGCGTTATGCAAATGTGTTATATGTTGAAAAAGTAAAATAAAGTCAGGAGAGCAGGCGTTTTTCTGGAGAGATTCACTCTCTTTGCTATGGACTTTGTGCTTTGTACAGTAACTTTAACAGATTGTTTACATGCCAAACAGGAATATTGCACATTCAATTATTGTTAAAATTAAAAAAGCATAATAGATCCCCTTAAAATAAAGAACTGTTGAAAACACTGATATGAATTTAGCTGTGAATTATTGTAGATAAATAGACATACCTTCAGTGAATCCACCACATCTTCTACAAGCACAAGTCTTCTTGTCTGTATGAGAGCAGTGTTTAATTTCACCAAAAATATGTCCATGTACCTGCGGGCTGTGTCCGGTGAAATGCGGATATCTCTTTCCATCAGAACTCTGTGGATGTACAAAGATCTCATATTACTTTTTTATCAAAGTCTTGTCATTTCAAGAAACATTCAACCAGTCGAGCACAAAAGCAGCATCGCACCAAGAAACAGCATCTAGGAAGAAAAGCTCTGAATGGAGATTTATAAAATCCAACAAATGCATACATACTTAAAAGGGTGTCCTTCGTCGGACTTCTGTACAGCGTGCACGACTGACTTGTAGACTCTGAAAGTGATGGTGACACAGAGCAGGGCCAGGAACAGGTAGGACACAACACTGATAACACTGAACCTGGCTAGAGATATGAGCACCAGCATCGAGCCACCAAACACTAGCACTGACTGCTTTGGCTTCTGCCAATACACCAATTCCTGCACTGCAGAGAGATATGGATGTTTAAAGCATGGCAAGAGGCCCTCGTGGTCCTTTTCATTGGTCCAATCCTGGACTAGAGAGAGAGAGAGAGAGAGAGAGAGAGAGAGAGAGAGAGAGAGAGAGAGAGAGAGAGAGAGAGAGAGAGAGAGAGAGAGAGAGAGAGAGAGAGAGAGAGAGAGAGAGAGAGAGAGAGAGAGAGAGAGAGAGAGAGATTGGAAAAGTGAGTACTTCGACCTCTCAAATGTGAGTTTAACCTCTTGGCAAAATCCATGGGTGTTGCAATTCACTTATTAAACAGTAGGTTTATTGCAGTGGCATGTGTGGTGATGTGAAATGAGAAAATAAAGATCCTCCCTCTGTTTAAGATGTTTTAATATCAAATATCATGTTCCAGTTGCATTTGAAGTTGAGTTTCCAAGTACTAGCAAGCAATACTATAATATTTTGGTGTGTTTTTATTAAATTCATCCTCTACTATATATATTATTTTTGTAGGTTGTTTCAAGCATCTGGGAGACATTTAGTTCCTGTTTCCCTGATCTGTTTAGTTTCTTTAGTTTCCATGGTTATTGATTTAATTACACAGCTGTCACTACAGTTTTGTTAATTATCTAGTTCTGTGTATTCAAGCCCTTTGTTCAGTGTTCAGTCTTGTCTTTAGTTTACATGAATGTGTGATATATTCCCTGTGTTTTCTAAGTGTTCTAAGTGTATTTAAAGCCTGTTCTTGCTCTGTTCTCCGTCGTTCGCGCTCTTCATTAATACAACCATACTTGACAGAAGACTGAACCCAGAAAGAATTTGAATATGGACTTTCCTGCAGTCTGTTTGCTCTGTTTGGAGCAAGAGCAAGACTAGACTACAGATCCCTCAAAGACTACATGTGTGACTCTTTACAGCTGGCATGCCTGTTTCCCTGATCACTCCCTGTGCGTGTTTTTCCTGACCACCCTGAACGAGCATACAAAGGCTACGTTCAGACTGTCAGTCCAAATCCGATTTTTGTGTATATCCGATTGAAATCTAATCAGATTTAGCAAGTGTGAACGGTTTCCATATGTGGTTTGAAATCCTATTCTAAATCGCATTTCTGGAAATCCGTTTCAATCTAACCACTCTGATCAGATTTCGGGTTTATGTGACTCCACGTAAAATGTAAACGTCAGACGTTGCTACAGGAAACATGCTGAAAGTCGCAGCCGAAACAAGGCTGTGTTGTTCCAAAGTGCCGATCAAGCAGAAAATGACAATTTAACGGAAATATGTTTGTAAACCGGCGGAGACAACAGTGCGGAATAAAGCCACGCATACCAGCCTCCTACGGTTCTACCGCTACCTCAGAAGACGTAGTAGTCCAGCCAGGCGGCTACGCATTGTCATGTTGTAAAATTTTAATAAGACAACATCTCTATTGCAAACCCCTCCATTTTGCAGTTGTTGTTGTCTTTGGCATATTCCTACCAACGCAACATCATTAGCCATAGAAACCAATGCAGATATTCCAGAAGCTGCATGAACTCACAAATCGGATCTGAACAGTTGCGAAACACAGTGTGGACATCAATAATCTTAGATCAGATTCCAATCGGATACACAAATAATTGGATTTGGACTGACAGTGTAAACGTAGTCAAAGCACGCCTGCCCGGTGATGTTCCCTGGGGGACTTTCGCAGCATTTGTGGGTGTTGGTGAACTGCGGATCACTGGACATCATCAGCCCCACTCCGGACCCAGAGCTCAGCCACGCCTCTAACGGATGAAATGCCTGAGCCCACCGCAGACGAAGGCCCGAGCCTGCCGCTATGCCTACGCCTGAGCTGACACCAGTGCACATCATCGCCCCGGAGCCTGAGCGCAGCAATAGCTCTGACCAGGTGCAAGAGCCGGCAACATCGTCTGTGCCAGTGTGTGTGCTCGTGGAGTAAGAAGGCATGGAGGGAAGCCCCGACCACACTCCTGCCACTGAGGGCCTCTGGGAATTATTTTGAGGAATGGGAACTGTAATTCCTTTAAGTTTCCCGTCACGGCTGGTCCGCCCAGCTACAAGTCTCCTGCATCTCTGATGATCCCACCCAGCCTCCCTCTCCCACCCGCTGTACCAAAGCAAGCCAGTCCTTTGGCCCTGCCACTGCTGTTTCCCTTCAGTTCCTCGGCTCCACCTCTGTGCCACGCGGATGCGTCTCTGGTCTTCCGGTCTCCTTGGCAGGAGGGTCCCCTGTCCCCTCCTCGGGTTGCCGAGTCTGTCACTCCTCCTCAGCCCTTCAACAAGTAGGCTCCACCTTGGCTACTCCTTCCCTCGGCTCCGTCTGGGACTGTCGTCCTTACAGCTCCACCAGGCTTGGTCAGTCATCACTCTGACCATGCCATGGACTTCCAGGCCTTCTGCTGCACCACATCCCTCCACCCCTTTGGCTCCGTCGGGCTCCACCTGGGTACTCGGTCCCATTGGCTGTGCCTCAGACCTCCGGCACCCTGGCTCATTCTCCTCAGCTCCACCTGGGTCTCCAACTCTCCTGGCTTGGCCGCTGGTGGTCAGACTTCTGAATCCATCCTGGCTACTCCCACCATCGGTTCTGCCGTGGGTCTGCGTCCTGACTGTGCTCTGGGTCATCTGTGGCTGGATCCCAAATGGCACACATGTGGACTCATGGTCTCGTGGCCTTTGCTCGCCAAGTGTACGAGTCCGTAGGGTGTCCCATTCGGCATTTCAGCGCTTAGAAGTGTGCTCGCGAGTAGGGTTGGGTACCGAAACTCGGTGCCAATAGGGAACCGGTTCCGACGTAAACGGTAGTAACCAGACCGAAAAAGAACGACAATTTCGGTGCCTGATTTCGGTGCCTGACTTAATTAGGCACACACGCACACACACAAACACGCACACGCACAGTCTCTTCTGTCTCGCATGCGCGCTCTTGCTCGCAAGGTTTGGCTGCATTTCACGTGTAAAATTACGCGTCAGAACGCCCTCTGGGTGTGCCGATAGTCTGAATCCATATAGAATCAAGCCAATTCATTGGCTGATGGCGCGGGCGCCGCCTCGACGCACTTACGTCGTCATATTATGTTGGCGCGCGCGCGCGCCATTTGCTCCTCAGATTTCTCTGCCGAAAAAGGAAGCTGGTCGGCAGCGTGAGGAGCTTGGCAGCGTCTCGTTCCCTATTGAGAGAACATAGGTTACACCAGTAACCAGAGATGTTCTCTTTCATAGGTTCACTCAACGCTGCGTAGCAGCAGTGGATTTGTATTTGTAGGCTGCTGTATCACGTGCCGTTTGAACTGACGCGCTACAGCGATCTGTCACATTTCAAAGAGCCAAAACGTTATTTATTGTGTGAATCTCGTAAAAAATATTGACAGAATCTGACAGCTGTGGATTTGTTCCATATCAAAAGTAACCTTGTCTGTCGGTGTCAGTGTCCTCTTTGTCCGCGATTTTTCTCTGCGTGAGAAAATGGATGTGTGGCGTGAGAGCGTGTGAAAAGGGTCAATTGCGTGAGTCTCACGGTCAATGCGTGAGAGTTGGCAGCTCTGCCTGCTAGTAATCTCTATTAATCTTCAGTATTATATTGTTTGATAAAATATTGTTTTATTTGATATTATGTAAATGTGAATTTTTATTTTATATTGGTTTTATTATTATTTGTATTTATATTGTTTAAAGATTTAAGTTAATATTGTGTCCAGTTTGGCCCTGTAACTAAAAGGGTAATATTTTTTGATAAAGTGTGTGCGGTTTCGTTTTCTTAAGTACTGTTTCAAGAACCGTTTAGGCACCGGAACCGTTTAAAAAATACCGAGTAGGTACTGGTATCGGATAAAACCCAACCGATACCCAACCCTACTCGCGAGTAATGTCATGGTCATGTTCAGTGTTCAGTCTTGTCTTAAATTTGCATGGTTGTGCAATATATTTCCTGTGTTTTCCTTAGTTTTCTAAGTATAGATAATAAAGCCTGTTCTTGCTTTGTTCATTGATCGTGCCCTTCAATACTGCAACCATACTTGACCAGGGGTTCTCAACTCTGGCCCTCGAGATCCACTGTCTCCACAAACTCACCTGTCTGTAGCTTTCTAGTAATGCTGATGACCTTGGTTAGCTTGTTCAGGTGAGTTTGATTAGGGTTGGCCCTTGCTTTTTTACACTTTGGGTATTTCCATCATGAGTTTCTAACTGTGATCCTTTTCTAACAGTCATAGCATAGTACACATTTGTTTTGCTTTTAAGTATAAGCCTTTTAATTCATTTTGAACCTGTCACATTCAAGTGCTTTGCTGTCAGAAAGAATATCATGGAGGACGCCAGGTTTATTCTTGCCTATTTCTTAGGAAAATAATTGAAGCAAAAATGTATTGAAGATATTTAATTTGGAATAAAATGTAGCGTTTCATTTGTTGAAAAACATATAAACATTCACCTCTCTATCTAGATCAGGGGTGTTTACTGGAATATTTATTTCTGATATTTGGATATTCATTTTAATTTAATTGTTTTTTAATTTAATTGTTTACTTACAAATAATTTTCCCCTGCTTTAAAGGCACTTTTATAAATCCAGGACAATACATCTTGTCTACATCAGTCAGAAACCTTGGTACAAATGGAGAAATGAGAATTTCATGTTTCATAGTTTCATCTATGTCTGTTGCAACGGGGCACTATTCTGTATTAACTATACCTGAACTGTGTTTACATGTACCTGGATCTGTTCTTTCATATGTGGAAACGGTCCCCCAAAATTGTCTAAATATCCTCGTAAACACAGTCAGTTGTGTCTTAAGTGAACGTAAACAGTTGAGAAAAAACACGTGTATCAGTATATTGGATCCGTGCATTCAGTCTTAAAGTGACAGTGGCCTAATATTCCCACTGCTGTCTTTGTGTAAATGTTAATCTAAGAACAGAAGAAAAAGAAAATCACTCACTGTTTTTGACTAAACGACTTTTGTATTTTTAATAAGGATTCATATATATTTTATTTATGCAGTGTTATTTTACAGTGATTTGAATTTCTGAACTTTGTTCAGTTGTGTTTATTTGTGCTATTGCTAATTTGCTTACTTGTTCTTACTGTATTACTGAGTGTATTGTTTTGAATAATGTTTGAAATTTATATTAGTTTAGTTTATTTATATCTAGTTTATTCGTTTGTTGTTCTGGCTGCTGATTTTTGTTCATGGTATTCAGCTGCAACAGAATGTTTTGCCAAAACACAAAATAAATATGTTTGATATCTAAATGTTTGACCTATTTGTGTTTTTTTTTAAACTGGGAATCAATAATAATTGTAATCGATAAGCAGAATCGGAATCGGAATTGGAATCGGAAACCCTAAACCTAAAACTCAAATAATACCCCATAGTGCATTTGAAGTGTGCTATTTGGGATAGGGCCATGGTCCTAAACCTCACCCACTACGTAGGCACACTTAAAATTATGCCACAAGGAAACTATAATAAGCATCTTTAATTGTTATATCAGTACTATCAGATCCACTGATAAATGATGCCGTCTGGTGGGTGAATCAAGAATTGCATGCAAAACCACCATTACAGCTGTTGTGATTCCTGTCTTGTGTTCCCCTTGTCTTATGTGGACTTTTGTTATTTCCTGTTTTGTGCCATGTTTTGTAGTCCTTTGTAGTTTTTCTTGTTTATTAGTCTTCCCAGGTGTCTCTGATTAGCCACACCCCCACTTGTTATCTTGTTTAGCTTGTTTGCCGTTGTATTTAAGCCCTGTGTCTAGTTCAGTCTTGGTGAGTTCTTGATATTGTAATGTTGGTTGTTCTGTTCCCGAGTCTTGTTCCTGAGCCTATGTCTGAATTTGAGAAGTTTTGAGTTTATTTAATTAAAGTGTGCTGCACGTGGATCCTGCTTCCTCCTATGATTCAACCACATCATTACAGAAGAACTCACCAAAATAAATCCAGCAACGAGGATCATGCGTCTCCGTCAAGGAAAACGTCCTATTGAGGAGTATGTGAGAGACTTTATCGAACTGGCAAATTTGACTTTGATGGACTCTGTATGCCTCAGGATTTTTTTTAGAGGGGGGCTATCTGAGCCGCTCGGTTCAACCATGCCTCTACACAATCCTCATTGGACTTTTTATATTGTTATGTATAATACAGAAAATTTATATTGACTTGGCCCTGCAACTGAGCGGCTCAACTTTTACTGTGGGTTTGGTGGACGAGGAGCCCCGCAACCCCACAGTACCCGCCAAGTCCTACACGTCGTGCCCGCCGCACAAGAGACTGTTCCTGAGCCGGTGTCTGTTCTGCGGGGGGACAGTAGGTCCCTGAATGGGATCATGGAGGCCACGCCGCCATGGCCACCCTGGCCGCCCGAAAGGTCCTCTCTGCCCTGGCCGTTTGAAGGGTCGTCTCCGCCCTGGCCTCCCGAAAAGTCCTGGCCACCCGAAGGGTCGTCTCCGCCCAGGCCCCCTAAACTGTCTGGTCCGCCCTGGCCCCCTAAACTGTCTGGTCCGCCCTGGCCCCCTAAACTATCTGGTTCACCCTGGCCCACCAAACTGTCTGGTCCGCCCGGGCCCCCTGAACTGTCTGGTCCGCCATGGCACCCTAAACTGTCTGGTTCGCCCTGGCTCCCTGAACTGTCTGGTCCGCCCTGGCCCCCTGAACTGTCTGGTCCGCCCTGGCCCCCTGAACTGTCTGGTCCGCCCTGGCCCCCTGAACTGTCTGGTCCGCCCTGGCGCCCTAAACTGTCTGGTCAGCCCTGGCCCCCTAAACTGTCTGGTCCGCCCTGGCCCCCTGAACTGTCTGGTCCGCCCTGGCCCCCTAAACTGTCTGGTCCGCCCTGGCCCCCTGAACTGTCTGGCCCGTCCTGGCCCCCTGAACCTTCTGGTCCGCCCTGGCCCCCTGAACTGTCTGGTCCGCCCTGGCCCCCTGAACTGTCTGGTCAGCCCTGGCCCCCTAAACTGTCTGGTCAGCCCTGGCCCCTGAACTATCTGGTCAGCCCTGGCCCCCTAAACTGTCTGGTCCGCCCTGGCCCCCTGAACTGTCTGGTCCGCCCTGGCCCCCTAAACTGTCTGGTCCGCCCTGGCCCCCTGAACTGTCTGGCCCGTCCTGGCCCCCTGAACTGTCTGGTCCGCCCTGGCCCCCTGAACTGTCTGGTCCGCCCTGGCCCCCTGAACTGTCTGGTCAGCCCTGGCCCCCTAAACTGTCTGGTCAGCCCTGGCCCCTGAACTATCTGGTCAGCCCTGGCCCCCTAAACTGTCTGGTCCGCCCTGGCCCCCTGAACTGTCTGGTCCGCCCTGGCCCCCTGAACTGTCTGGTCCGCCCTGGCCCCCTGAACTGTCTGGTCCGCCCTGGCCCCCTGAACTGTCTGGTCAGCCCTGGCCCCCTGAACTGTCTGGTCCGCCCTGGCCCCCTAAACTTTCTGGTCCGCCCTGGCCCCCTGAACTGTCTGGTCCGCCCTGGCCCCCTGAACTGTCTGGTCAGCCCTGGCCCCCTAAACTGTCCGGTCCGCCCTGGCCCCCTGAACTGTCTGGCCCGCCCTGGCCCCCTAAACTGTCTGGTCAGCCCTGGCCCCCTGAACTGTCTGCCCCGACCTGGCCCCCTGAACTGTCTGCCCCGCCCTGGCCCCCTAAACTGTCTGGTCCGCCCTGGCCCCCTGAACTGTCTGGTCCGCCCTGGCCCCCTGAACTGTCTGGTCAGCCCTGGCCCCCTGAACTGTCTGGCCCGCCCTGGCCCCCTAAACTGTCTGGTCAGCCCTGGCCCCCTGAACTGTCTGGTCCGCCCTGGCCCCCTGAACTGTCTGGTCCGCCCTGGCCCCCTGAACTCTCTGGCCCGCCCTGGCCCCCTAAACTGTCTGGTCAGCCCTGGCCCCCTAAACTGTCTGGTCCGCCCTGGCCCCCTGAACTGTCTGGTCCGCCCTGGCCCCCTAAACTGTCTGGTCAGCCCTGGCCCCCTAAACTGTCTGGTCCGCCCTGGCCCCCTGAACTGTCTGGCCCGCCCTGGCCCCCTAAACTGTCTGGTCAGCCCTGGCCCCCTGAACTGTCTGCCCCGTCCTGGCCCCCTAAACTGTCTGGTCCGCCCTGGCCCCCTAAACTGTCTGGTCCGCCCTGGCCCCCTGAACTGTCTGGCCCGCCCTGGCCCCCTGAACTGTCTGTTCAGCCCTGGCCCCCTGAACTGTCTGCCCCTAAACTGTCTGGTCCGCCCTGGCCCCCTGAACTGTCTGGCCCGCCCTGGCCCCCTGAACTGTCTGTTCAGCCCTGGCCCCCTGAACTGTCTGCCCCGTCCTGGCCCCCTGAACTGTCTGCCCCGCCCTGGCCCCTAAACTGTCTGGTCAGCCCTGGCCCCCTAAACTGTCTGGTCAGCCCTGGCCCCCTAAACTGTCTGGTCAGCCCTGGCCCCCTAAACTGTCTGGTCAGCCCTGGCCCCCTAAACTGTCTGGTCCGCCCTGGCCCCCTGAACTGTCTGGTCCGCCCTGGCCCCCTGAACTGTCTGGTCCGCCCTGGCCCCCTAAACTGTCTGGTCAGCCCTGGCCCCCTAAACTGTCTGGTCCCCCCTGGCCCCCTGAACTGTCTGGCCCGCCCTGGCCCCCTAAACTGTCTGGTCAGCCCTGGCCCCCTAAACTGTCTGGTCCGCCCTGGCCCCCTGAACTGTCTGGTCCGCCCTGGCCCCCTAAACTGTCTGGTCAGCCCTGGCCCCCTAAACTGTCTGGTCCGCCCTGGCCCCCTGAACTGTCTGGCCCGCCCTGGCCCCCTGAACTGTCTGGCCCGCCCTGGCCCCCTGAACTGTCTGGTCAGCCCTGGCCCCCTGAACTGTCTGCCCCGTCCTGGCCCCCTGAACTGTCTGCCCCGCCCTGGCCCCCTAAACTGTCTGGTCAGCCCTGGCCCCCTAAACTGTCTGGTCAGCCCTGTTCCCCTAAACTGTCTGGTCCGCCCTGGCCCCCTGAACTGTCTGGCCCGCCCTGGCCCCCTGAACTGTCTGGTCCGCCCTGGCCCCCTAAACTGTCTGGTCAGCCCTGGCCCCCTGAACTGTCTGGTCCGCCCTGGCCCCCTCAACTGTCTGGTCCGCCCTGGCCCCCTGAACTGTCTGGTCAGCCCTGGCCCCCTGAACTGTCTGGCCTGCCCTGGCCTCCTAAACTGCCTGGTCAGCCCAAGCCCCCTGAACTGTCTGGTCCGCCCTGGCCCACTGAACTGTCTGGTCCGCCCTGGCCCCCTGAACTCTCTGGCCCGCCCTGGCCCCCTAAACTGTCTGGTCAGCCCTGGCCCCCTAAACTGTCTGGTCCGCCCTGGCCCCCTGAACTGTCTGGTCCGCCCTGGCCCCCTGAAATCTCTGGTCCGCCCTGGCCCCCTAAACTGTCTGGTCAGCCCTGGCCCCCTAAACTGTCTGGTCCGCCCTGGCCCCCTAAACTGTCTGGTCCGCCCTGGCCCCCTAAACTGTCTGGTCCGCCCTGGCCCCCTGAACTGTCTGGCCCGCCCTGGCCCCCTAAACTGTCTGGTCAGCCCTGGCCCCCTGAACTGTCTGCCCCGTCCTGGCCCCCTGAACTGTCTTTCCCGCCCTGGCCCCCTAAACTGTCTGGTCAGCCCTGGCCCCCTAAACTGTCTGGTCAGCCCTGGCCCCCTAAACTGTCTGGTCCGCCCTGGCCCCCTGAACTGTCTGGCCCGCCCTGGCCCCCTGAACTGTCTGCCCCGCCCTGGCCCCCTAAACTGTCTGGTCAGCCCTGGCCCCCTAAACTGTCTGCCCCGCCCTGGCCCCCTGAACTGTCTGGTCCACCCTGGCCCCCTGAACTGTCTGGTCCGCCCTGGCCCCCTGAACTGTCTGGTCCGCCCTGGCCCCCTAAACTGTCTGGTCCGCCCTGGCCCCCTGAACTGTCTGGTCAGCCCTGGCCCCCTAAACTGTCTGCCCCGCCCTGGCCCCCTGAACTGTCTGGTCCGCCCTGGCCCCCTGAACTGTCTGGTCCGCCCTGGCCCCCTGAACTGTCTGCCCCGCCCTGGCCCCCTGAACTGTCTGGTCCGCCCTGGCCCCCTGAACTGTCTGGTCCGCCCTGGCCCCCTGAACTGTCTGGTCAGCCCTGGCCCCCTAAACTGTCTGGTCCGCCCTGGCCCCCTAAACTGTCTGGTCCGCCCTGGCCCCCTGAACTGTCTGGTCAGCCCTGGCCCCCTGAACTGTCTGGTCCGCCCTGGCCCCCTGAACTGTCTGGTCCGCCCTGGCCCCCTGAACTGTCTGGTCCGCCCTGGCCCCCTAAACTGTCTGGTCAGCCCTGGCCCCCTGAACTGTCTGGTCAGCCCTGGCCCCCTAAACTGTCTGCCCCGCCCTGGCCCCCTGAACTGTCTGGTCCGCCCTGGCCCCCTGAACTGTCTGGTCCGCCCTGGCCCCCTGAACTGTCTGGTCCGCCCTGGCCCCCTGAACTGTCTGGTCCGCCCTGGCCCCCTGTGAACTGTCTGGTCCGCCCTGGCCCCCTGAACTGTCTGGTCCGCCCTGGCCCCCTGTGAACTGTCTGGTCCGCCATGGCCCCCTAAAATGTCTGGTCAGCCCTGGCCCCCTGAACTGTCTGGTCCGCCCTGGCCCCCTAAACTGTCTGGTCCGCCCTGGCCCCCTAAACTGTCTGGTCCGCCCTGGCCCCCTAAACTGTCTGGCCCGCCCTGGCCCCCTGAACTGTCTGGTCCGCCCTGGCCCCCTGAACTGTCTGGTCCGCCCTGGCCCCCTGAACGGTCTGGTCCGCCCTGGCCCCCTGAACTGTCTGGTCCGCCCTGGCCCCCTAAACTGTCTGGTCCGCCCTGGCCCCCTAAACTGTCTGGTCCGCCCTGGCCCCCTAAACTGTCTGGCCCGCCCTGGCCCCCTGAACTGTCTGGTCCGCCCTGGCCCCCTGAACTGTCTGGCCCGCCCTGGCCCCCTAAACTGTCTGGTCCGCCCTGGCCCCCTAAACTGTCTGGTCCGCCCTGGCCCCCTGAACGGTCTGGTCCGCCCTGGCCCCCTGAACTGTCTGGTCCGCCCTGGCCCCCTAAACTGTCTGGTCCGCCCTGGCCCCCTAAACTGTCTGGTCCGCCCTGGCCCCCTAAACTGTCTGGCCCGCCCTGGCCCCCTGAACTGTCTGGTCCGCCCTGGCCCCCTGAACTGTCTGGCCCGCCCTGGCCCCCTGAACTGTCTGGTCCGCCCTGGCCCCCTAAACTGTCTGGTCAGCCCTGGCCCCCTAAACTGTCTAGTGCCACCCACGCTCCACGGCCTTGTTTATTTATATCTAGTTTATCGTTTGTTGCTGATTTTTGTTCATGGTATTCAGCTGCAACAGAATGTCTTGGCAAAACACAAAATAAATATGTTTGATATCTAAATAAATCTAATCTAATCTAATCATAAATCTAATGGTATCTAATAAAACAGTGAATTCTCTCTCTGTTGCCTATCCTCATTAAGATCAATAAGCTGACAATGAGAGTGTTGATGTGATGTCCTTTGCTTTCCTGTCAGTAGATATTTCATAATCTAGATCAACAAAAACATCGATAATTCTGATAACATGCCATTGGTTGTATCTACTGACTTGTTTATTACTTTTCTGACAATTATTCCAGTAAGTTGTCTTTACTTATACTTATATTTGCTAGAAAAGCAAGCGTTTATGTCTCAGACTAACTGAAGCTATTTGGTCAAAGACATTAATCTGCTTACAAATCAGCCAATGAGAGTCATGTGTGAAGACTTAAAGGTCAGAGGAAAGAAACGTGCAATGCACAAGTGTAAAGGACCACAATTGGGCATCACAAAGTACCGATAAACAGATATGACAAAGTCTGATTCTGAAAAAAAAAAGTAAATTCGTGCATAGTTTGAACTTTAATATGTTTCAAAAGGTTTTGCACAAAGCCATACTGGATAATACAACATTGGTTTTGGCTGGAACGTGATTTTACAGTCAGTCTAATGCGTGGCTGTTAGTGGACAGATTATAATTCTAAGCACTTTTAATACACTTTTCCAGCAGAAACTGTTGCTGACATTATTCTACAACCATTCCACATGAACGTATTTAACGTACCTGATGAGTTGGAGTCTTTCAACAACACAATGGAGTTTAGGCCTGAGGATGAAGAGATCGTTGGATCTGCCATATCACAGTTTTAATGGATGTTAAACTACAGGTGAAAGTCGATAGGTTAGGAACAGTGCTCAGCGCTCGTCTGAAGTGTTGAAGTGTAGCGAGTCGAAATGTTTCAGTGGATTAATGTAGTCTTGAGGCGTACCAGGGGTGTGTTTAAACTCTTTAAGTAGCTTTTGCCTTGGCATGTAGTTTTATAGATTTAAAAAAAATTTAGTACCAATCCCATGGGACAATGTACTTGCGGAATATACAATAAAAAAAAGTTAACAAATTAAATTATGGTTAACAAAAGGGCGTTTCTTCCTTCAAATGGAGGTGTAAGTGAAAGATAATATCCAAATAGAAAAATAAAACTACAAATAAACTCCCTAAAACGCCTCCATTGTAGTCTTGAGTTTCTTCCAGGAACGAAAACCTCCCAATATTCCTCATTATAATAATTCATACGCAGAATAAAGGGGCGGGGCCTGGTTGAGTTAGTCAGTAGTGTGTTAAACTGGCTGTTATGGAAAGGGGCGGGACATTTCCCAAACACACTCGAAGCGCTCGACCAATCACAACACACTGATCCAGCCGACCAATCAGAGCACAGTGTGCTTTTCAGGAGGAGGGGCTTCATAGAGACAGGAAGTAAACAGAGCGTTACTGACAGACTGGGAAGAGAGGTGTAGCGGCTGGACCAATCAGACACACAATTGTTCATTATAATTAATGAATAATCTAACGGACCCTGCAAGATATTCCCGGTAGGGGAAGGTGGACGAATGCAACAGCACAGGAATAAGGCCACAAGGCCCATGATATAGACTTCTCTCCATTAATTCATAGAAAAGCTTTTTATGAACGAACATGCACATCCCCAGGACATTGTGTGTATTGTGTTAGATAGATACACACAATGGGTTTGGCAGGGGTTTTGGCAGGCCGAGGTGGAGTTGGACGGACCAAGGACCATTTATTTTTCTGAACCCAAGACTGAACTATTTCCAGCTGTGATCCTCGGAGAGTCTCTGGCCTCTCGATCTATCCTCCTCACCTGCATCAGGGCAATATAGACACGTGCTTTCCCAGACAGAAGCTCAACAATCTTTTGCTGCACATCAGAACTATATTCTTTGGTTTTAGTCATTGTGATGGTGATGGATGATTATGGGAATTTGACCTTTTTGTTCCCTCATATTAATAATCCTTTCAAACAGGAATACTTCAGAGATCTTCAGAAATTGTACTCATAATAATTTAAAGGGGTGCCAATAATTCTGACCATTACTGTGTGTGTGTGTTTGTGTGTGTGTGTGTGTGTGTGTGTGTGATGAATTTCTGAATTTAGCTGAACACATCTTTATTATTGCCTCAGTATCTCTTTGAATCATAAGGGTTTATTGAGCCCTGCGGACTGACAGTCCCCCCTACTGGCCGGAGCAGGACACTGGGACACTGATATACACTACACACTGGGACACTAATATACACTGACTGTATAGTATGGAAGTAGATGTATTCAGACGCAGTGTATGTCTTTCTACACGGGGAGGCTTGTTTCTTGGATCTCGTGTTGCTTCTGGAGGAAACTTCCTTGGGATTTTCATATCTTTAGACCTTGATTTAGACCTTAATTTATGAAAAAATAAATAACTTATATATATTATATAGGCTAGATGCATGTAAGTGATCTATATCACATTTTTTTCTTTCAGTCATGTTATGTTTGGCTTTGTATGATTATCCCTTGGCATATGTTTTATTTACAACCCGTAATATAATATAGCCTAATATAAGATAAGATAATATAATATAAAATAAAAATTGCCGGGTGTGATCACCAGCAGCAGTAAACTATACTCTGCTCTCATTCATAAAAGACTCTCATCAGTCAACATTTACTTGATGAACTGTTCCACTCGGACGCAGCAGTAGGGAGCGATCAAGCCCCGCTCGATAAAGTACATGAGTTTAAAGCGCTAATCAGCTGTTTTTAAAATAAAACCTTTTGTAAGTACTCCTTTACAAAAAGTCGCACGAAATAACCGAGTATAATGTATTTCTAAAATGATATCCAGCGAAACTAGTCTTGAACTTTCTCCCCCCGTCGACGAAGCCGGAGTGGTTCAGTCCATGGAAGCGGAAGTTCTGACAGGCGAACGCAGAGCGAGCGGAGTGAAGTTACAGGCACTTGTATGAGTTTGTGTTGATGTATTGAAAACGGCGGCGTAAACATCAAAGAGAGATATAGAGATGCGACGGAAGCAGAAGAGATTATTGCAGATCGCGTTTCTGCTCATCGTGGCCTTTCTGTTCTTGCCGAACGTCGGCTTGTGGTCCGCGTCTCTGGAGCGGTTGTTGGACAGCAGTTCTGCGGACGGACCCGGACTCTCTCACACACAGGTACCGCAGATCTCTCTCAGAAACACTGAACTCTCACTGTCACTGCGATACAAGCCTCTCTGACGACTTCTGTCATCTCCGTCTGAACCGCACGCGAGGAACGCGACGCGACCAGAACGCTGTCGCTGAGGGTTTGTCGCGTCGCGCGCACTCTGTCAACGTGGTAACAAGTTATCGGTTGATCGGTAATTAATTATATGGTTCTTTTGAACGAAGTTCACAGTTTAGACACTGTTCTATACTTGTGTCATTTGTCATTGAAATTAAACACAAATGTCCCATATTTTAAACATTAAAGTTGTTAACTTTTTCTTTTTTTGTGGCTATTAATTTAAATAAAAGTATTAATATAAAAATTGTCTGTTAAAATGATTTATATGACAATTACACTGGTTGTTTAGCACTTTTTTGCACTTCAGAGCTAAATTGATTTTATTAGTATTTGCGTTTATTTTAATTTCAGTGCAGAGATAACTATTTCATTTTGGAAATATATTAGTTAAAAACTGTACTTGTAATAAAAAATAATTCATACGCAGAATAAAGGGGCGGGGCCTGGGTGAGTTAGTTATTAGTGTGTTAAACTGGCGGTTATGGTAAGGGGCGGGGCATTTCCCAAACACACTCGAAGCGCTCGACCAATCACAACACACTGCTCCAGCCGACCAATCAGAGCACAGTGTGCTTTCAGAAGGAGGGGCTTCATAGAGACAGGAAGTAAACAGAGCGTTACTGACAGACTGGGAAGAGAGGAGCCGCAACAATGGAGAATATGAGGAGAATAATCAACATTCAAGCAGGAAAACCTTTTATAGTATCAAGACTTTTAAAAAAAGGGCATACGTTGAAGTTTCGTTATATGCTTGTGACTTACGAAGCGACCTTGAGTTTAAAGAAAGGCACTATATAAAATAAACATACCATTAAAGAACACATTGGCATTGCTTGAAGTCACAAGAAGCAATACAACAACGAGTGTTTTAATGTTTTCACTAAGCATTGTGTATTTTGATGTATCTGATCTTCCCATGTTCGGTTACAGACCGGCAACTTTACATCTGTAACATGACAGTGTTGAAAGATGAAATACTGGATATCTACAATACTTTCCCCCTCACTTTATTTTGATTTTCTCCACATAAACCAAATACATCACTCAATTACAGATGCCATTGAGATATCCCATTTAATCCTTATTAAGTATAATAATTCCATCTCTCTTGTAAATAAAAAGGACCATGCAGCAAAACGAGATATACAATTATGGATCTGTCATATGATGCAAATTATGTTCAAACAGCATTCACACTAATTCAAAAATAAAGGAAAGGGGGAAATAAAACAATAGCAGAAGTACATATAATATATCCATAATGATAGTAAAATAAATAAGTAAAGCACCATTAAAAACTTGGTCATCCAGAAGCCATTCTAGTTTGACAAAATGAGAAATATAATTAATCAACGAAGAATGAGTAGGCGATTTCCAATTTATTAAAATTAGACGTCTTGCCAAGAGTGTGAGAAAAGTCTTATATGTGTGTGTGTGAAGCGGAGAGAGAGCAGCCGCAGGTTCATCATGAGCTCGAGAGGTTGAGCTGATGTGTGAGCGCAGCGATCGAGCCGGAAGAGCAGGCCTTCATCGGGCCGGCTGTGAAAGGCGGTGTGTGTTCTGCTGTCCACACGTGTGTGTGCGCTGGCCCGGGGCCAGGCCGAGGGCTGTTAGCGCCTCTGTGATGAGCGGCAGGTGCTGCTGGGCTCGCTTATAACACCCTGGAGGTGACGTGCGCCCGAAGCCAAAACACACACGTATGAGCCCGTGTGTACGCCAGAACCTGCGCTACTCCGCGTTATAACCCCAGTCAGAGGAAGAGTGTGCACATGCGTCTCCTCCCCGACACAACCATATCTGAGCTGACAACGCCTCGTTTACTACGCATGTCCTCATCTGCATATCATTAGCATATGCATATTCATCCACGTGATCCATGTTTAACAGTACAAGACATTAGGAGAATATGAGATACGGATGTGCGTCACATTACAGTGCTAACAATCATTTAGTAGCCGTTTTTGAATAAATAAATCAAATACATTTCAGAGACAGTTTTTCTCAATCTTTTCCACTGGCCAAATAGTATTTTTATAAATGAGACTCCCGATCCCACACGTCCCCATATCTCTAACTCATTCCTCTGCTTTACCACATGTGTGAGTTTAGTGCCAAGAGCATTTAGATGTACTTGTTATTTTGCTGTTTATTATGGACACTGTTTGCTTTTAAAAAACAGACACGTAGCAGACAATCCCTGTTTGCACACTCGTACTACGCCCTGTAAGTGTGCACCCTTTAACAAACACACACTTTTGACTAGACAAGTATTCCCGTACTGTTAGAGTAAACCGGCCTGTCAATCATCCTGTCACACATTAGTAGCAACTCTGCTCATGTTTATTACATAATCATGCATCAGTGTTTCTCAACCCTGCCCCTGGCGTACCCCCAACACTGCACGTTTTCTTTGTTTCCCTAATCAAACACACCTGATTCAACTCATCAGAGCATTATCACATGTGAAACGTGCAGTGTTGGGGGTCCTTCAGGGGCAGGGTTGAGAAACACTGAATTAGAAGACGGGCAAACAAACATGTCATTTTGCTATTGTGCTGTTCATGTTGTTGTTTCAGATTTAATATGACACTGGTAACATAAAAGTGGACCTATTACACCCCTTTTTACAAGATGTAATATTACTCTCACTGTCCCCAGAATGTGTGTGTGAAGTTTCAGCTCAAAATACCTCAGATCAGTTATTATATCATGTTGTAAATGCCCATTTTTGAGTGGAAGGACAAACTTGCTGTTTTTGTGCTTGTGTCTTTAAATGCAAATGAGCTGTTGCTCCACCCCTTTCCAGAAGAGGGCGGAGCCTGTACAGCTCGCGCCTCGGATACTCTGCCGAAAACTAAAACATATGTTTGGTTTTGATTATAATCTCACGCTCATGTGACATTGCAGTTCTTCATCATCATGAAAGTGTCTTATCTGCATGCGTTTTAAAGCCATATCAGTCTGAACTTCTGATATATGGTTTGAGCGCACACACACCGAATCACGCGCACAGAAAGCTGCTGTCAGACGGAGCGTCCCGTGAGTGTTTAACTAAGTGCTCTTTCACGTCTTATTGAGCTTAAACTGTCAAATACACACAAGGTTCACATGAACACAATCGGTTATGTCTGTGAACGTAAACAGCAGGGATAGAAATCGCGTGTGTGTATTAGATCTGTGTATTAGAGTGACAGCAGTGTAATATACTGAACCTATATGTATATGAATCAAACAACTAAAGAAAAACAAAATATCACTCACTGCTCTTGACGGATTAACTTTAGTAGCTTTAATAAGAATACATTTCTTACTTGAACGCTGCTGTTAAACGCTCTGACGAGGAGATGAACATGCAGAGTGTGTTCACTGTGGGCGGGGCCTGTGCTAATTGGGCGGAGTCTGTCAGCAGTTGTGGGCGGAGTCTACGCATATGTGACGTCACAAAAGCTAAAATCTGCAATCGTGGCGATGTGCAATATATCCTTGCAGCTCCAAAGTAGAGTTAATATTAGTCAATTATTTCACAACCTTCAGTATACACTTGGAAAAATACAGAGGTCGTGACCTGGGACCTTTATGATCCATAATTGGCTCTAAAATATTTAGTAATGTATCTTGAAATTCATTCGGTTCTGGTATTTTTCCCCCCAACCCTAGAAGCAAGGTTTGCTCTTCCTCCTCCTCTTCCTCAGGTGCTCTCTCTGTTTCTCCAGGTTTGGTGTTCTGCTTTTCAGATAATGCACTACTCTCACTCAAGCTTCATGTGTGTGTTTTCAGAGACCGAAGGGACACCGAGTGCAGAACGACGGTGTTCGGAAACGGGACTGGCATGACTACGCCGCTATTAAGAGTGAGGCGGCGCGCTCAGGTACGCCATGTCATGTGCTCAACAGAAAAATGCTTGCTAAAAGTTGGATTTTACTCATTTTTTTTCCCGTTTGAATTTTTCTGGATTCTGTTTTTGTTCTGGACTCTATTTTAATGGTTAAATTAAATTGTATTAATCAAAAAGAATGTCTAATTAATTGAAATCATGAAACTTAAACAATTGAACAGCAATTCATTAAAAGTTTAACAAAAAAAAAATATTTGAAATTTTCATTTTTTCATTTTTCTTGATTTCATTTTCATGGTTTAATCAAAAACATCTCTACACACACCGCGGGTCCGCTTACATCCACGTGTTTCTACGGTGGCCCTGAGCGGACAAACGCGTTTCCTCACAATGTTCTTCTTCGTGATCAGAAGCTGCTAAAGTCAGCGAATAAAACACTGACACAATGATGAACAAGTCACAACAATATTCGCAATAACATCGTTTTACTGAATAATCAAGTAAACATAATTTCTTAATTTGTCTTTGTAAAGAAACCTCAGTGTTTAACTGGCTACTCTCTGCTGTCTCAGGCGACGACATCACTTCCTGTCGCCCACCAACTCCAAATATTTTTTACAGTGCAGAAATTCCATTTTTATGAGTGTATTCCCCATAACTGTGTGTGTGTGTGTGTCAGGTGTGGGCGAGCAGGGCCGGCCGTACCCCCTCAGCGACTCGGACCGTGTGGATCAGGCCTATAGAGAGAACGGCTTCAACATCTTCGTCAGTAACCGGATCTCCCTCAACAGATCCCTGCCCGACATCAGACACCCGAAGTGAGTCTGGTACACACACACGAGTCTGATACACACACTCCTGCCCGACATCAGACACCCGAAGTGAGTCTGATACACACACATGAGTCTGATACACACACTCCTGCCCGACATCAGACACCCGAAGTGAGTCTGATACACACACACACGAGTCTGATACACACACATGAGTCTGATACACACACTCCTGCCCGACATCAGACACCCGAAGTGAGTCTGATACACACACACGAGTCTGATACACACACACGAGTCTGATACACACACTCCTGCCCGACATCAGACACCCGAAGTGAGTCTGATACACACACACACGAGTCTGATACACACACATGAGTCTGATACACACACTCCTGCCCGACATCAGACACCCGAAGTGAGTCTGATACACACACACACGAGTCTGATACACACACACGAGTCTGATACACACACATGAGTCTGATACACACACACGAGTCTGATACACACACACGAGTCTGATACACACACTCCTGCCCGACATCAGACACCCGAAGTGAGTCTGATACACACACACGAGTCTGATACACACACATGAGTCTGATACACACACTCCTGCCCGACATCAGACACCCGAAGTGAGTCTGATACACACACACGAGTCTGATACACACACACGAGTCTGATACACACACACGAGTCTGATACACACACACGAGTCTGATACACACACTCCTGCCCGACATCAGACACCCGAAGTGAGTCTGATACACACACACAAGTCTGATACACACACATGAGTCTGATACACACACTCCTGCCCGACATCAGACACCCGAAGTGAGTCTGATACACACACACGAGTCTGATACACACACATGAGTCTGATACACACACTCCTGCCCGACATCAGACACCCGAAGTGAGTCTGATACACACACACGAGTCTGATACACACACTCCTGCCCGACATCAGACACCCGAAGTGAGTCTGATACACACACACGAGTCTGATACACACACACGAGTCTGATACACACACACGAGTCTGATACACACACTCCTGCCCGACATCAGACACCCGAAGTGAGTCTGATACACACACACAAGTCTGATACACACACATGAGTCTGATACACACACTCCTGCCCGACATCAGACACCCGAAGTGAGTCTGATACACACACACGAGTCTGATACACACACATGAGTCTGATACACACACTCCTGCCCGACATCAGACACCCGAAGTGAGTCTGATACACACACACGAGTCTGATACACACACTCCTGCCCGACATCAGACACCCGAAGTGAGTCTGATACACACACACGAGTCTGATACACACACATGAGTCTGATACACACACTCCTGCCCGACATCAGACACCCGAAGTGAGTCTGATACACACACACAAGTCTGATACACACACACGAGTCTGATACACACACTCCTGCCCGACATCAGACACCCGAAGTGAGTCTGGTACACACACACGAGTCTGATACACACACTCCTGCCCGACATCAGACACCCGAAGTGAGTCTGATAAACACACACGAGTCTGATACACACACATGAGTCTGATACACACACTCCTGCCCGACATCAGACACCCGAAGTGAGTCTGATACACACACACGAGTCTGATACACACACATGAGTCTGATACACACACTCCTGCCCGACATCAGACACCCGAAGTGAGTCTGATACACACACACGAGTCTGATACACACACTCCTGCCCGACATCAGACACCCGAAGTGAGTCTGATACACACACACGAGTCTGATACACACACATGAGTCTGATACACACACTCCTGCCCGACATCAGACACCCGAAGTGAGTCTGATACACACACACGAGTCTGATACACACACATGAGTCTGATACAAACACTCCTGCCCGACATCAGACACCCGAAGTGAGTCTGATACACACACACGAGTCTGATACACACACATGAGTCTGATACACACACTCCTGCCCGACATCAGACACCCGAAGTGAGTCTGATACACACACACGAGTCTGATACACACACATGAGTCTGATACACACACTCCTGCCCGACATCAGACACCCGAAGTGAGTCTGATACACACACACGAGTCTGATACACACACTCCTGCCCGACATCAGACACCCGAAGTGAGTCTGATACACACACACGAGTCTGATACACACACATGAGTCTGATACACACACTCCTGCCCGACATCAGACACCCGAAGTGAGTCTGATACACACACACGAGTCTGATACACACACATGAGTCTGATACAAACACACGAGTCTGATACACACACACACGAGTCTGATACACACACATGAGTCTGATACACACACTCCTGCCCGACATCAGACACCCGAAGTGAGTCTGATACACACACACGAGTCTGATACACACACACGAGTCTGATACAAACACACGAGTCTGATACACACACACGAGTCTGATACACACACTCCTGCCCGACATCAGACACCCGAAGTGAGTCTGATACACACACACGAGTCTGATACACACACTCCTGCCCGACATCAGACACCCGAAGTGAGTCTGATACACACACACGAGTCTGATACACACACACGAGTCTGATACACACACACGAGTCTGATACACACACTCCTGCCCGACATCAGACACCCGAAGTGAGTCTGATACACACACACGAGTCTGATACACACACTCCTGCCCGACATCAGACACCCGAAGTGAGTCTGATACACACACACGAGTCTGATACACACACTCCTGCCCGACATCAGACACCCGAAGTGAGTCTGATACACACACACACGAGTCTGATACACACACACGAGTCTGATATACACACATGAGTCTGATACACACACACAAGTCTGATACACACACACGAGTCTGATACACACACTCCTGCCCGACATCAGACACCCGAAGTGAGTCTGATACACACACACGAGTCTGATACACACACACGAGTCTGATACACACACACGAGTCTGATACACACACTCCTGCCCGACATCAGACACCCGAAGTGAGTCTGATACACACACACAAGTCTGATACACACACATGAGTCTGATACACACACTCCTGCCCGACATCAGACACCCGAAGTGAGTCTGATACACACACGAGTCTGATACACACACATGAGTCTGATACACACACTCCTGCCCGACATCAGACACCCGAAGTGAGTCTGATACACACACACGAGTCTGATACACACACTCCTGCCCGACATCAGACACCCGAAGTGAGTCTGATACACACACACGAGTCTGATACACACACATGAGTCTGATACACACACTCCTGCCCGACATCAGACACCCGAAGTGAGTCTGATACACACACACAAGTCTGATACACACACACGAGTCTGATACACACACTCCTGCCCGACATCAGACACCCGAAGTGAGTCTGGTACACACACACGAGTCTGATACACACACTCCTGCCCGACATCAGACACCCGAAGTGAGTCTGATACACACACACGAGTCTGATACACACACATGAGTCTGATACACACACTCCTGCCCGACATCAGACACCCGAAGTGAGTCTGATACACACACACGAGTCTGATACACACACATGAGTCTGATACACACACTCCTGCCCGACATCAGACACCCGAAGTGAGTCTGATACACACACACGAGTCTGATACACACACTCCTGCCCGACATCAGACACCCGAAGTGAGTCTGATACACACACACGAGTCTGATACAAACACATGAGTCTGATACACACACTCCTGCCCGACATCAGACACCCGAAGTGAGTCTGATACACACACACGAGTCTGATACACACACATGAGTCTGATACAAACACTCCTGCCCGACATCAGACACCCGAAGTGAGTCTGATACACACACACGAGTCTGATACACACACATGAGTCTGATACACACACTCCTGCCCGACATCAGACACCCGAAGTGAGTCTGATACACACACACAAGTCTGATACACACACACGAGTCTGATACACACACTCCTGCCCGACATCAGACACCCGAAGTGAGTCTGGTACACACACACGAGTCTGATACACACACTCCTGCCCGACATCAGACACCCGAAGTGAGTCTGATACACACACACGAGTCTGATACACACACATGAGTCTGATACACACACTCCTGCCCGACATCAGACACCCGAAGTGAGTCTGATACACACACACGAGTCTGATACACACACATGAGTCTGATACACACACTCCTGCCCGACATCAGACACCCGAAGTGAGTCTGATACACACACACGAGTCTGATACACACACATGAGTCTGATACACACACTCCTGCCCGACATCAGACACCCGAAGTGAGTCTGATACACACACACGAGTCTGATACACACACATGAGTCTGATACAAACACTCCTGCCCGACATCAGACACCCGAAGTGAGTCTGATACACACACACGAGTCTGATACACACACTCCTGCTCGACATCAGACACCCGAAGTGAGTCTGATACACACACACGAGTCTGATACACACACATGAGTCTGATACACACACTCCTGCCCGACATCAGACACCCGAAGTGAGTCTGATACACACACACGAGTCTGATACACACACATGAGTCTGATACACACACTCCTGCCCGACATCAGACACCCGAAGTGAGTCTGATACACACACACGAGTCTGATACACACACATGAGTCTGATACAAACACTCCTGCCCGACATCAGACACCCGAAGTGAGTCTGATACACACACACGAGTCTGATACACACACTCCTGCTCGACATTAGACACCCGAAGTGAGTCTGATACACACACACGAGTCTGATACACACACTCCTGCTCGACATCAGACACCCGAAGTGAGTCTGATACACACACACGAGTCTGATACAAACACTCCTGCCCGACATCAGACACCCGAAGTGAGTCTGATACACACACACGAGTCTGATACACACACTCCTGCCCGACATCAGACACCCGAAGTGAGTCTGATACACACACACGAGTCTGATACACACACATGAGTCTGATACAAACACTCCTGCCCGACATCAGACACCCGAAGTGAGTCTGATACACACACACGAGTCTGATACACACACATGAGTCTGATACACACACTCCTGCCCGACATCAGACACCCGAAGTGAGTCTGATACACACACACGAGTCTGATACACACACTCCTGCTCGACATCAGACACCCGAAGTGAGTCTGATACACACACACGAGTCTGATACACACACTCCTGCTCGACATCAGACACCCGAAGTGAGTCTGATACACACACACGAGTCTGATACAAACACTCCTGCCCGACATCAGACACCCGAAGTGAGTCTGATACACACACACGAGTCTGATACACACACTCCTGCCCGACATCAGACACCCGAAGTGAGTCTGATACACACACACGAGTCTGATACACACACATGAGTCTGATACAAACACTCCTGCCCGACATCAGACACCCGAAGTGAGTCTGATACACACACACGAGTCTGATACACACACATGAGTCTGATACACACACTCCTGCCCGACATCAGACACCCGAAGTGAGTCTGATACACACACACGAGTCTGATACACACACATGAGTCTGATACACACACTCCTGCCCGACATCAGACACCCGAAGTGAGTCTGATACACACACACGAGTCTGATACACACACACGAGTCTGATACACACACTCCTGCCCGACATCAGACACCCGAAGTGAGTCTGATACACACACACGAGTCTGATACACACACTCCTGCCCGACATCAGACACCCGAAGTGAGTCTGATACACACACATGAGTCTGATACACACACTCCTGCCCGACATCAGACACCCGAAGTGAGTCTGATACACACACACGAGTCTGATACACACACTCCTGCCCGACATCAGACACCCAAAGTGAGTCTGATACACACACACGAGTCTGATACACACACATGAGTCTGATACACACACTCCTGCCCGACATCAGACACCCGAAGTGAGTCTGATACACACACACGAGTCTGATACACACACATGAGTCTGATACAAACACTCCTGCCCGACATCAGACACCCGAAGTGAGTCTGATACACACACACGAGTCTGATACACACACATGAGTCTGATACACACACTCCTGCCCGACATCAGACACCCGAAGTGAGTCTGATACACACACACGAGTCTGATACACACACTCCTGCCCGACATCAGACACCCGAAGTGAGTCTGGTACACACACACGAGTCTGATACACACACTCCTGCCTGACATCAGACACCCGAAGTGAGTCTGATACACACACACGAGTCTGATACACACACACGAGTCTGATACACACACTCCTGCCCGACATCAGACACCCGAAGTGAGTCTGATACACACACACGAGTCTGATACACACACATGAGTCTGATACACACACTCCTGCCCGACATCAGACACCCGAAGTGAGTCTGATACACACACACGAGTCTGATACACACACACGAGTCTGATACACACACACGAGTCTGATACACACACTCCTGCCCGACATCAGACACCCGAAGTGAGTCTGATACACACACACGAGTCTGATACACACACTCCTGCCCGACATCAGACACCCGAAGTGAGTCTGGTACACACACATGAGTCTGATACACACACTCCTGCCCGACATCAGACACCCGAAGTGAGTCTGATACACACACACGAGTCTGATACACACACTCCTGCCCGACATCAGACACCCGAAGTGAGTCTGGTACACACACACGAGTCTGATACACACACTCCTGCCCGACATCAGACACCCGAAGTGAGTCTGATACACACACACGAGTCTGATACACACACTCCTGCCCGACATCAGACACCCGAAGTGAGTCTGATACACACACACGAGTCTGATACACACACGAGTCTGATACACACACTCCTGCCCGATCAGATTGTCAATTGATCAGATTGAAAAACGAAACTGAAAAGAGTGAGCATGTGCAATGACATAGAAATAGCGTAATGACGTAGAAGTAGCGTGATGACGTAGAAATGGCGTAATGATGTAGAAATGGCGTAATGGTGTAGAAATAGCGTAATGATGTAGTAAGGGTGTAGTAATGGTGCAGAAATGGCGTAATGGTGTAGAAATAGCGTAATGATGTAGAAATGGCATAATGGTGTAGAAATAGCGTAATGATGTAGTAATGGTGTAGAAATGGCGTAATGGTGTTTAAATAGCGTAATGATGTAGAAATGGCGTAATGGTGTAGAAATAGCGTAATGACGTAGAAATGGCATAATGGTGTAGAAATAGCGTAATGATGTAGTAATGGTGTAGAAATGGCGTAATGGTGTAGAAATAGCGTAATGATGTAGAAATGGCATAATGATGTAGAAATAGCGTAATGATGTAGTAATGGTGTAGAAATAGCATAATGATGTAGAAATGGCATAATGGCGTAGAAATAGCGTAATGATGTAGTAATGGTGTAGAAATGGCGTAATGGTGTAGAAATAGCGTAATGATGTAGAAATGGCATAATGGTGTAGAAATAGCGTAATGATGTAGTAATGGTGTAGAAATAGCGTAATGATGTAGAAATGGCATAATGGTGTAGAAATAGCGTAATGATGTAGTAATGGTGTAGAAATGGCGTAATGGTGTAGAAATAGCGTAATGATGTAGAAATGGCATAATGATGTAGAAATAGCGTAATGATGTAGTAATGGTGTAGTAATAGCGTAATGATGTAGAAATGGCATAATGGTGTAGAAATAGCGTAATGATGTAGTAATGGTGTAGAAATAGCGTAATGATGTAGAAATGGCATAATGGTGTAGAAATAGCGTAATGATGTAGTAATGGTGTAGAAATGGCGTAATGGTGTATAAATAGCGTAATGATGTAGAAATGGCGTAATGGTGTAGAAATAGCGTAATGACGTAGAAATGGCATAATGGTGTAGAAATAGCGTAATGATGTAGTAATGGTGTAGAAATGGCGTAATGGTGTAGAAATAGCGTAATGATGTAGAAATGGCGTAATGGTGTAGAAATAGCGTAATGATGTAGAAATGGCGTAATGATGTAGAAATGGTGTAATGGTGTAGAAATAGCGTAATGACGTAGAAATGGCGTAATGGTGTAGAAATAGCGTAATGACGTAGAAATGGCATAATGGTGTAGAAATAGCGTAATGATGTAGTAATGGTGTAGAAATGGCGTAATGGTGTAGAAATAGCGTAATGATGTAGAAATGGCGTAATGGTGTATAAATAGCGTAATGATGTAGAAATGGCGTTATGGTGTAGAAATAGCGTAATGACGTAGAAATGGCATAATGGTGTAGAAATAGCGTAATGATGTAGTAATGGTGTAGAAATGGCGTAATGGTGTAGAAATAGCGTAATGATGTAGAAATGGCGTAATGGTGTATAAATAGCGTAATGATTTAGAAATGGCGTAATGGTGTAGAAATAGCGTAATGACGTAGAAATGGCATAATGGTGTAGAAATAGCGTAATGATGTAGTAATGGTGTAGAAATGGCGTAATGGTGTAGAAATAGCGTAATGATGTAGAAATGGCGTAATGGTGTAGAAATAGCGTAATGGTGTAGAAATAGCGTAATGAAATAGAAATAGCGTAGAAATGGCGTAATGATTTAGAAATAGTGTAATGACGTAGAAATAGTGTAATGACGTAGAAATGGCGTAATGACGTAGAAATGTCGTAATGGTGTAGAAAAGACGTAATGGCGTAGAAATAGTGTAGAAATAGCGTAATGGTGTAGAAATAGCGTAGAAATAGCGTAATGACGCAGAAATAGCGTAATGATGTAGAAATAGCGTAAGGACGCAGAAATAGCGTAATGATGTAGAAATAGCGTAATGATGTAGAAATAGCATAATGATGCAGAAATAGCGTAATGACGTAGAAATAGCGTAATGATGCAGAAATAGCGTAATGATGGAGAAATAGCGTAATGATGCAGAAATAGCGTAATGATGGAGAAATAGCGTAATGACGTAGAAATAGCGTAATGATGTAGAAATAGCATAATGATGGAGAAAATAGCGTAATGACGTAGAAATAGCGTAATGATGCAGAAATAGCGTAATGATGGAGAAATAGCGTAATGACGTAGAAATAGCGTAATGATGCAGAAATAGCGTAATGAAATAGAAATAGCGTAATGATGCAGAAATAGCGTAATGACGTAGAAATAGCGTAATGATGTAGAAATAGCATAATGATGGAGAAAATAGCGTAATGACGTAGAAATAGCGTAATGATGCAGAAATAGCGTAATGATGGAGAAATAGCGTAATGACGTAGAAATAGCGTAATGATGCAGAAATAGCGTAATGAAATAGAAATAGCGTAATGATGCAGAAATAGCGTAATGAAATAGAAATAGCGTAATGATGCAGAAATAGCGTAATGATGCAGAAATAGCGTAAATAGCGTAATGATGTAGAAATAGCGTAATGACGTAGAAATAGCGTAATAATGCAGAAATAGCGTAATGAAATAGAAATAGCGTAATGATGCAGAAATAGCGTAATGAAATAGAAATAGCGTAATGATGCAGAAATAGCGTAATGATGCAGAAATAGCGTAATGATGCAGAAATAGCGTAATGATGTAGAAATAGCGCAATGATGCAGAAATAGCGTAATGACGTAGAAATAGCGTAATGATGCAGAAATAGCGTAATGATGTAGAAATTGCGTAATGACGTAGAAATAGCGTAATGATGTAGAAATAGCGTAATGACGTAGAAATAGCGCAATGACGCAGAAATAGCGTAATGACGCAGAAATAGCGTAATGACGTGGAAATAGCGTAATGGGGTAGCAATAGCGCAATGATGCAGAAATAGCGTAATGACGCAGAAATAGCGTAATGATGTAGAAATAGCGTAATGACGCAGAAATAGCGTAATGACGTAGAAATAGCGTAATGATATAGAAATAACGTAATGAAATAGAAATAGCGTAATGGCGTAGCAATAGCGCAATGATGCAGAAATAGCGTAATGACGCAGAAATAGCGTAATGATGTAGAAATAGCATAATGACGCAGAAATAGCATAATGACGTAGAAATAGCGTAATGAAATAGAAATAATGTAATGAAATAGAAATAGCGTAATGACGCATGACGTGCGGATTGAGCTGTTGTTCCTGTTAAATAAAGTGTCGTATAGATGAGTGTCCTGTCGTCCTATAATCCTCCTTTCACTCAGCGGATTCTCATCCACAGACGATTTCTACTGCGTGATCAATATCAGCGGCGGCACAACAGTTCATACGCTCATGTCTCCAAATTATGACCAGAAATGGATAAATATTAAGTCTGCTGTTTAAAACAAATAAAGGACCAATGTAGGAGAATAGGTATTATGCGCAGACATCGGGAAACTGTATATTCGCGCATGTCAAAAGATATTGTGATATAAACGCGCAGATTAACCCGATCACATGTTCAGCGCTCATGTAAACACTACGTTCAGACTCCTCAATCGGGATGAATTCAGTCCGATTGAAACTAAAGCTGTGCATGTAAACGTAGCCAGTGTGGGACTAAATCTGATGCATGTTTTTGAATAACTGGGCATATATTTTTCCTCCGCCAATGAAAACGGTGTGTGTGTGTGTGTGCAGCTGTAAGACGAAGCTGTATGCTGAAGATCTCCCCAACACCAGCATCATCATCCCCTTCCACAACGAGGGCTGGTCGTCTCTGCTGCGCACGGTCCACAGTGTCCTGAAGCGCTCGCCGCCGCAGCTGCTGGCCGAGATCGTGCTCGTCGACGACTTCAGCGACAAGGGTACAGCCGTACAACAGCTCGTCATGCTCAACCCCAGCACACACTGACGGCTAAAACACGGCTAAAAGCCTTCACAGCCCAGACGTCTAGCCTAAAACTAGGCAAAGTTTGGGCTGTCAGTGAACATGTCTAACCACAGCTTAAGAATAGACACACAGAACAGGCCAAAGAAATGAAACCAAACCTTGACTTTGCTTACATGATGGAATATCATACATCTCGCACGTTATTCTGGCAAAAACGACAACCGAATTCAAGGTTATTTTGTCTAGAAGTGTGTTACTCACAGCCGGAGTGTATCGGGTCTATAGTTCACCGAGGCGGGGAAATGGCGGATATTGCTTGCTGGGACCGGACATCAGAAACATTATAATGACTGGGCTGAGCTGTGTGTCATGATGAAATCACTGTAACCTCTCCTGACACTCAGGCCTTGTCCACACGAAAGCGTTTTCATTTGGAAACGCATCTTGTCCTTCCGTTCACACTGAGACGGCGTTTTTATTCATGAAAACGAAGCTTTTTGAAAACGCTCTCCAAAGTGGATAGATTTGTAAGCGCTGTTTTCGTGTTGTAGTGTGGACTGTGGAAACTGAGGGATTTAAAAACGCTGACGTAAGTTTAGTCATGTGACGCATGTTGTACCGATAGATATTCATGTTTATAGCGGTGTAGTGTCTATTATGTGCTGTTCACTTTCACACAGTTGCTGAAATATGTTCCTTCACACACTCTTCATATCACAGTCCTGCACAGATGACAGAGCTCACACACATCTGCTGTCCCGCGGCGAAACATGAGATCAGTTTTAGTGTTTCAGACCAAACATATAATGATGAGTGAGAGCGACCTGACGATCAGTGAATGATGATGAGATAAAATGATCCTGCCAGAAAAATTGCGCGATAACTTGATTATGTAGTTCCGTCTGTATCATCTCAGTGCTTCTGTGAGGGTTTAGCATGCGCAGTAAAGGGGAATTCAGCGCTAGCGTGGACGGAGAGCGCTTTAAGCTAAAGCGGCGTGTACTCGGATGAATGTAGACGCAGCCTGAGCCGGTGTGTTATATGCGTGACAGATGTTAAGCCAGATGATCCTGTCCTGCAGCGCGTCACATGTTCATAAGCTCCAGACTGGCCGTAATCTCCTCACTATAGATTTGAGGATTGCTGCGTGTTTTAGTCAAACATAAATATGTTTCAGTTCAGTCAGTGTTTCGTCTCACTCGTCCAGTGTTCCTGTCCGGATGATGATGCGTTCAGGGTCCCGTCTCTCACCTCAGGCCCAGATTATAGATCGCTTTCCTCAAACACTGAAACACTGGCAGCAGTTCATCAAGCTTCAACATGTAAATATTAGATCAATCATTTGTGATAACACATTTGGCAAACAACATGTTTCAAATCGTCAGGCTTGTATGGCTTGTTTCCGCCATAGAATAAAACACTTTAAAAGAGAATTACGACTTTTTATCTCACAATTGCGAGTTTACATCGAGTTTCTGACACAAATCTGACTTTATATCTCGTAATTGCGACTTTGACACAATTCTGACTTTATAACGTGCAATTCTAAGATAAAGTCACAATTACCTTTTTTATTTTTTTTATTCTGTTGCGGAAACAAGCTTCCATAAAGATGTGACAACAAGCAGCATTACAAGTGAAATCAAAACTACGTTTATTTGTCCCACTTTATATGAAGTGTCTATGAACTAACATTTAAATTAATGATTTGATTCAATGCCCTTATTGTGTACATACAGTCAAACAAAAAAATATTCAGACACCAAATATAACTTTTATTATTTTTCACTAGTGTGATCAGGACACTATAGTTCATTTATGTGAGTGAGGAGAGCAAAATAAAGTAAACTGTGACATATTACACCCAAATATTCTTCATACCAGTGAAATTTATAAAAAGATTTGGGACCAATAATGATTCCTCCACTTTGAGCTGATGATGTTCTGCTGAAGTGTGTTTTCTGTAACTGCTAATGCTCTTTTTACACACACACTGAACAACATGAAGCATTGCTTGGTCACTGGTTGAGCTAAACTGGTATTATCTAATTGTGTAGTTAAATTGAACAGCTGACAGATATTCAACATAATTCATGTGTGAGAGTCTAACAGAAGGATGGACAAAACCAGTCAAATATCCACTGAGTTCTGCTCATGTTTATTACCATTGTCTAAACTTTAGCGAATAAACTGATAATGTGGGAAATGCTGAAGGAGTCTGAGTAAGTTTAGTTTGACTACATGCTTTTATACTTAATACCTGCATGTAATTATAGCTGTAATTTAATTCTGTAAATCCATCTATAATTACACCTTAAACCTTCCCGTAACACCAGACCTGTTTTACACCTCAATAGCAGCACAAGTGATGCACATTACATCAACACAATCAGTGCACTGACACGAACAGTTATCATTGTAATGCAAGTTCATGTCGGGTCAGGTTGAGGGAAGAGGAGAGGACTCAAGGATGCAGAGAAAACAGACCGACAGCACGGGAACGCAACCGCTAACGGGGAACACATCCACAGGGGTCCGGCACAGGACAGGGACACGGGAGAACAGATAGGCAGGACATCAGGGAGTCACCGGAGAGCAGGGGCCTCATTTATAAACGTTGCGTACGCACAAAAGAAGGCGTACGCCGCTCTCTACGCAATAATTGGTATTTATAAAAAGCAAACTTGACGGTAAAATGTGCGGTCCTTCACGCAAGCTCTGACCCAGGCGTACGCACAAAAACGGGTGAAATGAGAAATGGCGACACCGTCGGCAGATGGAAGAAACACGTGAAAGTGTGTGAAACTGTAGACCGTTGTGTTCTGCAATAATATTGGCATGTTATACAATTCATCCTCATAAATAAGATGGTAAACAGAACGAAATAATGTACAAAACTGATATTCTCGCCAATGTGTCCGTCTGGCGGAGCAGATATAGCTAGATATAGCTAGATAGTCAGTCAGATAGATAGATAATTAGGGAGAGATAGATAGATAAATAGATGTATTATTTGATACATGATGTACACTGGGGAAAGTTGTTTTCATAGTAAAAATCTCTTTTTCAGCTACGGAATCATGGTATTCATGCAGGTATTTCATGCATATGCCTTTAGTTTGTTTTATTTTTGATAAAATAACGTATGACGTATGTCTCAACCATTCAGAAAGCTGCAAGAAATTACATTTGCGCTGAACTATTTCCCATTTGCAAGTAGATTATAACCGACATCTGTAGCTTGTCATTTCTTTTTTATTTCGGCCACAGTCCGAGGTTGTGAGGCTACAGCATTTACGGCGTCTGCAACCTTTTGCCACTCAAGTGCCTTTTTGGCATTAGTAATGCCCACACTGTGCCCTCCAAACAACATTTTTCTCCTCTTTTCTACCTCGCCAATGATAACTTCTACTTCACATTGAGTGAAGTTACGTTTCTTTGATTTCCTCTCTATGTTTGCCATGATTTGCAATCGATGAATATTAACTTATGGGCGTTTCACGGACTATTTATGGGCAACTATGGGCGTGACATGAAGCCGCAAAAGCTGCGCTACATTTAGAATTGATTGTGATTTATTAAGGGGAAAATGCGAATTTTATAAATCCGAATATTTCTGTGCGTACGCACGTCCTATGTTTCATCCGTACGCCACTTCTGACGCAAATCCTACGCAAAGTTTTATAAATGAGGCCCCAGGTGTGTGAAATAAACCAACAATCGAGAGACTGAGGCCTTGTCCACACTAATACCTTTTCTTTAGAAAACACATCTTTTTCATCTCCTTTTTGGCCTTCCTCTCGGGCTACACTCGGGCTACGTCCACATTAATCCGGATACATTTAAACACAGCGTTTTCGCTTAAAAAGCCTGTTTGTCCACACTAGCATTTTCAAGATTGCGCGATAACCCTCACAGAAGCACTGAGATGATACAGACGGAACAATACATAATCAAGTTATCGCGCAATTTTTCTGGCAGGATCATTTTATCTCATCATTCACTGATCGTCAGGTCGCTCTCACTCATCATTATATGTTTGGTCTGAAACACTAAAACTGATCTCATGTTTCGCCGCGGGACAGCAGATGTGTGTGAGCTCTGTCATCTGTGCAGGACTGTGATATGAAGAGTGTGTGAAGGAACATGTTTCAGCAACTGTGTGAAAGTGAACAGCTCATAACAGACACTATACCGCTATAAACATGAATATCTATTGGTACAACATGCGTCACATGACTAAACTTACGTCAGCGTTTTTAAATCCCTCAGTTTCCACAGTCCACACTACAACACGAAAACAGTGCTTACAAATCTATCCACTTTGGAGAGCGTTTTCATAGTGTGGACAAGGCCTGAGCGTTTTTTTTAATGAAAACTAAACTTTTTTTGAAAACGCTCTCCAAAGTGGATACATTTGAAAACGTTGGTTTCGTGTTGTAGTGTGGACTGTGAAACCGGAGGAATTTGATAACGATGATGTAAGTTTAGTCATGTGACGCATGTTGTACCAATAATAGATACACTGCCGTTCAAATGTTTAGAATCGGAACGATTTTTTATGTTTTTAAAAGAATCTCTTCTGCTCACCAAGGCTGCATTTATTTGATAAAGTGTAATATTATTCCAGTGTAAATCAGCTGTTTTCTATGTGGATATATAGTGAAATGTAATTTATTCCTGTGATCAAAGCTGAATTTTCAGCATCATTACTCCAGTCTTCAGTGTCACATGATCATTCAGAAATCACTCTAATATGAGGATCTGATGCTCAAGAAACAGTTATGATTATTATCAATGTTGAAAACAGTTGTGTACAATTTATTTTTCCAGGATTCTTTGATGAATAGAAAGTTCAAAAGAACATTTATCTGAAATAGAAGCTTTTGTAACATTAAACACTACCGTTCAAAAGTTTGGGGTCAGTAAGATATATATATATATATATGTATTTTAAAGAAATTAAAGAAATTAATACTTTTATTCAGCAAGGATGCATTAAATTGATCAAAAGTGACAGTAAAGACGTTCATAATGTTACAAAAGATTCTATTTCAGATAAATGCTGTTCTTTTAAACTTTCTATTCATCAAAGAATCCTGAAAAACAATGTGTAGGATACTGTAGTGTTTTATTGAGGAAGGCTAAACCTGTGCCGGTCCTGTGTTGGCCCAGAGCACCTGAAGGCCCCGCTGGAGGAGTACATGGTGCGCCTGCCGAAGGTGCGGATCCTGCGGACCAAGAAGCGCGAGGGTCTGATCCGGACGAGGCTCCTGGGAGCCGAGGCCGCCATCGGGGACGTCATCACCTTCCTGGACTCCCACTGCGAGGCCAACGTCAACTGGCTACCTCCCTTACTGGGTAACTAACCTCCCTTACTGGGTAACTAACCTCCCTTACTGGGTAACAAATCTCCATTACTGGGTAACTAACCTCCCTTACTGGGTAACTAACCTCCCTTACTGGGTAACTAACCTCCCTAACTGGGTAACAAACCTCCCTTACTGGGTAACAAACCTCCCTTACTGGGTAACAAACCTCCCTTACTGGGTAAACTAACCTCCCTTACTGGGTAAACTAACCTCCCTTACTGGGTAAACTAACCTCCCTTACTGGGTAACAAACCTCCCTTACTGGGTAACAAACCTCCCTTACTGGGTAACAAACCTCCCTTACTGGGTAAACTAACCTCCCTTACTGGGTAAACTAACCTCCCTTACTGGGTAACAAACCTCCCTTACTGGGTAAACTAACCTCCCTTACTGGGTAAACTAACCTCCCTTACTGGGTAACTAACCTCCCTTACTGGGTAAACTAACCTCCCTTACTGGGTAACTAACCTCCCTTACTGGGTAAACTAACCTCCCTTACTGGGTAACTAACCTCCCTTACTGGGTAAACTAACCTCCCTTACTGGGTAACTAACCTCCCTTACTGGGTAAACTAACCTCCCTTACTGGGTAACTAACCTCCCTTACTGGGTAACAAACCTCCCTTACTGGGTAACAAACCTCCATTACTGGGTAACTAACCTCCCTTACTGGGTAAACTAACCTCCTTTACTGGGTAACTAACCTCCTCCCTTACTGGGTAAACTAACCTCCCTTACTGGGTAGGGGTGGGAAAAAAAATCGATATTGCAATATATTGTTGTGCTCTCTGTCGCAATAAATAATCGATACACTAACGCCCAATATCGATATTTTATTACAACACAAAATGATTAATTTACCCGTTGTCAGTGTCACTGTCACTACCCAATATCTACCATTCTGTTTGCGGGGGGCGCTGTTCGAGTAAATAGGGGTAAAGTGGCGCAAACAGCGGCCGGTGAAGAACACAAGTTAACTAACAACAACAGAGAGAAGCGAGAAGAATGGCGGAAAACAATATAAAACGAATCAAAGACCCACCCGCTAGTTTCCCAAAGACCCATCCTCCTCCGTTACTGGGTAACAAACCTCTGTTACTGGGTTACAAACCTCCGTTACTGGGTTACAAACCTCCGTTACTGGGTAACAAACCTCCGTTACTGGGTAACAAACCTCCGTTACTGGGTTACAAACCTCCTCCGTTACTGGGTAACAAACCTCCGTTACTGGGTTACAAACCTCCGTTACTGGGTTACAAACCTCCGTTACTGGGTAACAAACCTCCGTTACTGGGTTACAAACCTCCGTTACTGGGTAACAAACCTCCGTTACTGGGTAACTAACCTCCGTTACTGGGTTACAAACCTCCGTTACTGGGTTACAAACCTCCGTTACTGGGTAACAAACCTCCGTTACTGGGTAACTAACCTCCGTTACTGGGTTACAAACCTCCGTTACTGGGTTACAAACCTCCTCCGTTACTGGGTAACAAACCTCCGTTACTGGGTTACAAACCTCCGTTACTGGGTTACAAACCTCCGTTACTGGGTAACAAACCTCCGTTACTGGGTTACAAACCTCCGTTACTGGGTTACAAACCTCCGTTACTGGGTTACAAACCTCCGTTACTGGGTTACAAACCTCCGTTACTGGGTAACAAACCTCCGTTACTGGGTAACAAACCTCCGTTACTGGGTTACAAACCTCCGTTACTGGTTAACAAACCTCCGTTACTGGGTTACAAACCTCCGTTACTGGGTAACAAACCTCCGTTACTGGGTAACAAACCTCCGTTACTGGGTTACAAACCTCCGTTACTGGGTTACAAACCTCCTCCGTTACTGGGTAACAAACCTCCGTTACTGGGTAACAAACCTCTGTTACTGGGTTACAAACCTCCGTTACTGGGTAACTAACCTCCTCCGTTACTGGGTAACAAACCTCTGTTACTGGGTTACAAACCTCCGTTACTGGGTAACTAACCTCCGTTACTGGGTTACAAACCTCCGTTACTGGGTAACAAACCTCCGTTACTGGGTTACAAACCTCCGTTACTGGGTAACTAACCTCCGTTACTGGGTTACAAACCTCCGTTATTGGGTTACAAACCTCCGTTACTGGGTTACAAACCTCCGTTACTGGGTAACTAACCTCCGTTACTGAGTTACAAACCTCCGTTACTGGGTTACAAACCTCCTCCGTTACTGGGTAACAAACCTCCGTTACTGGGTTACAAACCTCCGTTACTGGGTTACAAACCTCCGTTACTGGGTAACAAACCTCCGTTACTGGGTTACAAACCTCCGTTACTGGGTTACAAACCTCCGTTACTGGGTTACAAACCTCCGTTACTCGGTAACAAACCTCCGTTACTGGGTTACAAACCTCCGTTACTGGGTAACAAACCTCCGTTACTGGGTAACAAACCTCCGTTACTGGGTTACAAACCTCCGTTACTGGGTTACAAACCTCCTCCGTTACTGGGTAACAAACCTCCGTTACTGGGTAACAAACCTCCGTTACTGGGTTACAAACCTCCGTTACTGGGTTACAAACCTCCTCCGTTACTGGGTAACAAACCTCCGTTACTGGGTAACAAACCTCCGTTACTGGGTAACAAACCTCCGTTACTGGGTTACAAACCTCCGTTACTGGGTAACAAACCTCCGTTACTGGGTAACAAACCTCCGTTACTGGGTTACAAACCTCCGTTACTGGGTTACAAACCTCCTCCGTTACTGGGTAACAAACCTCCGTTACTGGGTAACAAACCTCCGTTACTGGGTAACAAACCTCTGTTACTGGGTAACAAACCTCTGTTACTGGGTTACAAACCTCCGTTACTGGGTAACTAACCTCCGTTACTGGGTTACAAACCTCCGTTACTGGGTTACAAACCTCTGTTACTGGGTTACAAACCTCCGTTACTGGGTAACTAACCTCCGTTACTGGGTTACAAACCTCCGTTACTGGGTAACTAACCTCCGTTACTGGGTAACTAACCTCCGTTACTGGGTTACAAACCTCCGTTACTGGGTTACAAACCTCCTCCGTTACTGGGTAACAAACCTCTGTTACTGGGTTACAAACCTCCGTTACTGGGTTACAAACCTCCTCCGTTACTGGGTTACAAACCTCCTCCGTTACTGGGTTACAAACCTCCGTTACTGGGTTACAAACCTCCGTTACTGGGTTACAAACCTCCGTTACTGGGTTACAAACCTCCTCCGTTACTGGGTAACAAACCTCTGTTACTGGGTTACAAACCTCCGTTACTGGGTTACAAACCTCTGTTACTGGGTAACAAACCTCCGTTACTGGGTAACTAACCTCTGTTACTGGGTAACTAACCTCCGTTACTGGGTTACAAACCTCCGTTACTGGGTTACAAACCTCTGTTACTGGGTAACTAACCTCCGTTACTGGGTTACAAACCTCCGTTACTGGGTAACAAACCTCTGTTACTGGGTAACTAACCTCCGTTACTGGGTTACAAACCTCCGTTACTGGGTTACAAACCTCCGTTACTGGGTTACAAACCTCTGTTACTGGGTAACTAACCTCCGTTACTGGGTAAACTAACCTCCCTTACTGGGTAAACTAACCTCCCTTACTGGGTAACAAACCTCCCTTACTGGGTAAACAAACCTCCCTTACTGGGTAACAAACCTCCCTTACTGGGTAAACTAACCTCCCTTACTGGGTAACAAACCTCCCTTACTGGGTAAACTAACCTCCCTTACTGGGTAACAAACCTCCCTTACTGGGTAACAAACCTCCCTTACTGGGTAACAAACCTCCCTTACTGGGTAAACTAACCTCCCTTACTGGGTAAACTAACCTCCCTTACTGGGTAACAAACCTCCCTTACTGGGTAAACTAACCTCCCTTACTGGGTAAACTAACCTCCCTTACTGGGTAACTAACCTCCCTTACTGGGTAAACTAACCTCCCTTACTGGGTAACTAACCTCCCTTACTGGGTAAACTAACCTCCCTTACTGGGTAACTAACCTCCCTTACTGGGTAAACTAACCTCCCTTACTGGGTAACTAACCTCCCTTACTGGGTAAACTAACCTCCCTTACTGGGTAACTAACCTCCCTTACTGGGTAACAAACCTCCCTTACTGGGTAACAAACCTCCATTACTGGGTAACTAACCTCCCTTACTGGGTAAACTAACCTCCTTTACTGGGTAACTAACCTCCTCCCTTACTGGGTAAACTAACCTCCCTTACTGGTAGGGGTGGGAAAAAAAATCGATATTGCAATATATTGTTGTGCTCTCTGTCGCAATAAATAATCGATACACTAACGCCCAATATCGATATTTTATTACAACACAAAATGATTAATTTACCCGTTGTCAGTGTCACTGTCACTACCCAATATCTACCATTCTGTTTGCGGGGGGCGCTGTTCGAGTAAATAGGGGTAAAGTGGCGCAAACAGCGGCCGGTGAAGAACACAAGTTAACTAACAACAACAGAGAGAAGCGAGAAGAATGGCGGAAAACAATATAAAACGAATCAAAGACCCACCCGCTAGTTTCCCAAAGACCCATCCTCCTCCGTTACTGGGTTACAAACCTCCGTTACTGGGTTACAAACCTCCGTTACTGGGTAACAAACCTCCGTTACTGGGTAACTAACCTCCGTTACTGGGTTACAAACCTCCGTTACTGGGTTACAAACCTCCGTTACTGGGTAACAAACCTCCGTTACTGGGTAACAAACCTCCGTTACTGGGTTACAAACCTCCGTTACTGGGTTACAAACCTCCGTTACTGGGTTACAAACCTCCTCCGTTACTGGGTAACAAACCTCCGTTACTGGGTAACAAACCTCTGTTACTGGGTAACTAACCTCCTCCGTTACTGGGTAACAAACCTCTGTTACTGGGTTACAAACCTCCGTTACTGGGTAACTAACCTCCGTTACTGGGTTACAAACCTCCGTTACTGGGTTACAAACCTCTGTTACTGGGTTACAAACCTCCGTTACTGGGTAACTAACCTCCGTTACTGGGTTACAAACCTCCGTTACTGGGTAACTAACCTCCGTTACTGGGTAACTAACCTCCGTTACTGGGTTACAAACCTCCGTTACTGGGTTACAAACCTCCGTTACTGGGTTACAAACCTCCTCCGTTACTGGGTAACAAACCTCTGTTACTGGGTTACAAACCTCCGTTACTGGGTTACAAACCTCCTCCGTTACTGGGTAACAAACCTCTGTTACTGGGTTACAAACCTCCGTTACTGGGTTACAAACCTCCGTTACTGGGTTACAAACCTCCTCCGTTACTGGGTAACAAACCTCTGTTACTGGGTTACAAACCTCCGTTACTGGGTAACTAACCTCCGTTACTGGGTTACAAACCTCCGTTACTGGGTTACAAACCTCTGTTACTGGGTTACAAACCTCCGTTACTGGGTAACTAACCTCCGTTACTGGGTTACAAACCTCCGTTACTGGGTAACTAACCTCCGTTACTGGGTAACTAACCTCCGTTACTGGGTTACAAACCTCCGTTACTGGGTTACAAACCTCCGTTACTGGGTTACAAACCTCCTCCGTTACTGGGTAACAAACCTCTGTTACTGGGTTACAAACCTCCGTTACTGGGTTACAAACCTCCTCCGTTACTGGGTAACAAACCTCTGTTACTGGGTTACAAACCTCCGTTACTGGGTTACAAACCTCCGTTACTGGGTTACAAACCTCCTCCGTTACTGGGTAACAAACCTCTGTTACTGGGTTACAAACCTCCGTTACTGGGTTACAAACCTCCGTTACTGGGTAACAAACCTCCGTTACTGGGTAACTAACCTCTGTTACTGGGTAACTAACCTCCGTTACTGGGTTACAAACCTCCGTTACTGGGTTACAAACCTCTGTTACTGGGTAACTAACCTCCGTTACTGGGTTACAAACCTCCGTTACTGGGTAACAAACCTCTGTTACTGGGTAACTAACCTCCGTTACTGGGTTACAAACCTCCGTTACTGGGTTACAAACCTCTGTTACTGGGTAACTAACCTCTGTTACTGGGTAACTAACCTCCGTTACTGGGTTACAAACCTCCGTTACTGGGTAACAAACCTCCGTTACTGGGTTACAAACCTCCTCCGTTACTGGGTAACAAACCTCTGTTACTGGGTTACAAACCTCCGTTACTGGGTTACAAACCTCTGTTACTGGGTAACAAACCTCTGTTACTGGGTTACAAACCTCCGTTACTGGGTTACAAACCTCTGTTACTGGGTAACAAACCTCTGTTACTGGGTTACAAACCTCCGTTACTGGGTAACAAACCTCTGTTACTGGGTAACTAACCTCCGTTACTGGGTTACAAACCTCCGTTACTGGGTTACAAACCTCCTCCGTTACTGGGTAACAAACCTCTGCTACTGGGTTACAAACCTCCGTTACTGGGTTACAAACCTCTGTTACTGGGTAACAAACCTCCGTTACTGGGTAACAAACCTCTGCTACTGGGTTACAAACCTCCGTTACTGGGTAACAAACCTCTGCTACTGGGTTACAAACCTCCGTTACTGGGTTACAAACCTCTGTTACTGGGTAACAAACCTCCGTTACTGGGTAACTAACCTCCGTTACTGGGTTACAAACCTCCGTTACTGGGTTACAAACCTCCGTTACTGGGTAACAAACCTCCGTTACTGGGTAACAAACCTCCGTTACTGGGTAACAAACCTCCCTTACTGGGTAACAAACCTCCGTTACTGGGTTACAAACCTCCGTTACTGGGTAACAAACCTCTGCTACTGGGTTACAAACCTCCGTTACTGGGTTACAAACCTCTGTTACTGGGTAACAAACCTCCGTTACTGGGTAACTAACCTCCGTTACTGGGTTACAAACCTCCGTTACTGGGTTACAAACCTCCGTTACTGGGTAACAAACCTCCGTTACTGGGTAACAAACCTCCGTTACTGGGTAACAAACCTCTGTTACTGGGTTACAAACCTCCGTTACTGGGTTACAAACCTCCACATAAAATAAATCTGGTTCCATCAGTTGCAATTAACATTTGCAAATAACTTAGCGGTCCTGGACAGTGAGTGACCTTACATATTAAGATCAAATCTGATTTTCTCCAGTCATTGTTAAAAAACAAGCTAACAAAACTTGCTAACTAGCGTTAGTGAAGCGGCCAGAGTCGTCGCGCTGCCTCCTCCTAAGCTCCGCCCACAAATAAACGTCACCATGTTTACTAACTGAAAAGGGGTCTATAGCTTTTGTCCTAAATGAGGTCCTAACTGAAATTGCCATGGTTACTAAACACATAAGATAGGATTCTTTAGTTAGGATCTTTCTGAACCCTGGCAGTGGATTATTGTTGTGTTTCCCCCTTCAGATCGCATCGCTCAGAACCGGAAGACCATCGTGTGTCCTATGATCGATGTGATCGACCACGATAACTTCGGTTACGAGACGCAGGCGGGCGACGCCATGCGAGGGGCTTTCGACTGGGAGATGTACTACAAGCGCATCCCTATTCCCCCCCAGCTGGAGAAGTCTGACCCCAGCGACCCTTTCGAGTGAGTGCCCTTTCTCTTCTATGTGTAACATCTCAGTGGAGCGATCGCCTCCATACTCTTTGAATAGGTGAAAGCTAAATGCAGTCGATTGTGATTGTGGACTTTAGATGGTCAATATTTCCTAGGGCTGTCGATTTAACGTGGAAATAACGCATTTAATTAGGGATGCACCGATATGAACATTTTGGCCAATAACCGATATATTGGCCGATAAATCTAAATCCAACTTTTTTGTTAGAATTTCTGAGAGGCTGATGACAAAAACTCTCAGCATTAAAAGCCATATCTCAAGCACACAAGTATAATGTTCTCAGTATAATGTTATGTAGCCGATACGACAGATTTGCGCTGCTCATGTTGCACTGAACTGTATTTTCCTTTTTTGAAGTGATTCCAATCATATTTCAAGCATTTCAATACCATAATGTTGAACAGTGCGCATCTGAAGCGTCTCAGCTGAAGGAGATAATACAGTATTTATCAGCTTTAATATATCAGCCAGATAGCGATAGCATTATAAATGAGCATATATCGGCCGATACTGATATGGTGGCTGATAGATCGTGCTTCCCTACATGTAACGCACCCACACAAGGTCTACGTAGTTCATCTTAGATTTCATACAGTTGATGGTGACAAACATGAAGCAGGACACCAGCTCACTGCGTGATAAAGCCTGTAGAATACAGTTAGAACAACCCTAAAATTCAAGATATCAGGGCAAAAATGCCCCAGTATGAGTTTTTGTCTTATATAGTTAAGAAATATTACACAAGCATAGAGTGCAATATCACAAGAGTGCTGTTTTTGTGGAAAGTTTCTGAAAACTAAAATAAAATATATATTTTTTCTAAAGTTACCTTTTGTTATATCTATTTGATGTTTCAAATATATCATGTAATATCTTTTGGGGTCATTTCTCAGCCAAATTTGATATGTGATTAATTAGATTACACTTCCCTAAAAAGTCTGTTGGATAAAATTTAAGGCAATAAAAATCAGACGGCATAAGAAAAGTGTTTATTCATTTCAGGAGGTCTGAAATGAATAAATTTGGGCTCAGGAAAACAGGAATCGTGATACGGCTCAATGTGAAGATTAAACTTTAAAAGGCGATGATTTAATTGTGTTCTTCAGACTCGCTCTTCAGAGAAGTTCACAATGATGAAAGCCCACATTTATGACAAGCTATTGATTTATTGTTGATGAATTATGACACTGTTTACTTTATGATGTTTACCTGCAACAAGCGCAGCTTCACTATCAGAGTAAACGCTGTACTTCTGCTGGTCCAGCGCCACCTACTGGCAGAGAGGGAGTGTGTGTTCATTCAGCCGCTGGATCGAGAACATAATATAATAGCATTTTGCATATATAAGATATAATAATTTATAACTTTGAGTCATCAGTTTACATACTTTATGCAAATTCAACAGCGTTCGCTCCACAAAACCTGGAATAATGTATGACTAATTGGAAAACACATGGAAAATTAGAGAATATGATCATATGATCATGATTATGACAGGAGTTTAGTGCAGAACTGCAGTGATTGACAGCTTCAGGGATTATAAAGGCAGATCTCTTTGCTCGTGTCTGTATATCTGTAACCCATTCATAATTTGAATAACAGTATTGGGGTTTCCCCGTCATCTGTAGTCCTCCACCAGAGCTGTGTCTTCTTCTCCTCTTCCCGTCAGGTCTCCGGTGATGGCGGGCGGGCTCTTCGCTGTGGACAGGAAGTGGTTCTGGGAGCTGGGAGGATATGACACGGGTCTGGAGATCTGGGGAGGAGAGCAGTACGAGATCTCGTTCAAGGTAATCGCTGTGGCCTGCTCTAATGGACGCCTTTTTTTTAGTTGGTAAACATGGAGTCGTTTGTTTGTGGGCGGAGCTTAGGTGGAGGCGGGGCTTAGGTGGAGGGGGAGCTCAGGTGGAGGCGGAGCTTAGGTGGAGGCAGAACACGACTCTGGCCGCTTCACTAACGCTAGTTAGCACGTTTTTTTAGCTTGTTTTTTTAACAATTAAATCCAAATTGTATCTTAATATGTTAATCTTAATAATAGTTTTGACTAAGTATATGATATTAGTTTTATTAATTATATGATATTAGTTATATTCTATTATGTTATGTTTTATGACTGTATTATATCATCTTGTGTCTGACTGAGTGTGTGTGTGTGTCTCTGAGGTGTGGATGTGTGGTGGGCGTATGGAGGACATCCCCTGCTCTCGAGTGGGTCACATATACCGGAAGTACGTGCCTTATAAAGTTCCCGGAGGAGTGAGTCTCGCCAGGGTGAGTGTCCAATCAGCTCTCATGCACTTCCCACAATGCATTTCACATTGACATCATGATGTTCTGATGTGAGATCAGATTTACTACATCCACCTGTTCACTGTCACCCCACTTTATGAGCAAAGACGTGAACATGGCCTTTTGATAGGAGAAAAAAGGCAATAAAAAAGTGTTAAAGGGATAGTTCACCCTAAAATGAAAATTAGCCCATGATTTACTCTCCCTCATGTCATCCTAGGTGTGTATGACGTTCTTCTTTCAGACGAATACAATCAGAGTTATATTAAAAATGTCCTGGCTCTTCCAAGCTTTATAATGAGAGTGAATGGCTGTTTCTGTTTTGAAGTCCATAAAAGTGCATTCATCCATCATAAAAGTGCATCTGTCCATCATAAAATTGCATCTGTCCATCATAAAAGTGCATCTATCCATCATAAAAGTGCATCTGTCCATCATAAAAGTGCATCTGTCCATCATAAAAGTGCATCTGTCCATCATAAAAGTGCATCTGTCCATCATAAAAGTGCATCTGTCCATCATAAAAGTGCATCTGTCCATCATAAAATTGCATCTGTCCATCATAAAATTGCATCTGTCCATCATAAAAGTGCATCTGTTCATCATAAAAGTGCATCTGTCCATCATAAAAGTGCATCTGTCCATCATAAAAGTGCATCTGTCCATCATAAAAGTGCATCTGTCCATCATAAAAGTGCATCTGTCCATCATAAAAGTGCATCTGTCCATCATAAAATTGCATCTGTCCATCATAAAAGTGCATCTGTCCATCATAAAAGTGCATCTATCCATCATAAAAGTGCATCTGTCCATCATAAAAGTGCATCTATCCATGATAAAAGTGCATCTGTCCATCATTAAAGTGCATCTATCCATCATAAAAGTGCATCTGTCCCTGTCCATCATAAAAGTGCATCTGTCCATCATAAAAGTGCATCTATCCATGATAAAAGTCCATCTGTCCATCATAAAAGTGCATCTGTCCATCATAAAAGTGCATCTGTCCATCATAAAAGTGCATCTGTCCATCATAAAAGTGCATCTGTCCATCATAAAAGTGCATCTATCCATCATAAAAGTGCATCTGTCCATCATAAAAGTGCATCTGTCCATCATAAAAGTGCATCTGTCCATCATAAAATTGCATCTATCCATCATAAAAGTGCATCTGTCCATCATAAAAGTGCATCTGTCCATCATAAAATTGCATCTATCCATCATAAAAGTGCATCTGTCCATCATAAAAGTGCATCTATCCATCATAAAAGTGTATCTATCCATCATAAAAGTGCATCTGTCCATCATAAAAGTGCATCTATCCATCATAAAAGTGCATCTATCCATCATAAAAGTGCATCTATCCATCATAAAAGTGCATCTATCCATCATAAAAGTGCATCTGTCCATCATAAAAGTGCATCTGTCCATCATAAAAGTGCATCTGTCCATCATAAAATTGCATCTATCCATCATAAAAGTGCATCTGTCCATCATAAAAGTGCATCTGTCCATCATAAAAGTGTATCTATCCATCATAAAAGTGCATCTGTCCATCATAAAAGTGCATCTATCCATCATAAAAGTGCATCTGTCCATCATAAAAGTGCATCTATCCATCATAAAAGTGCATCTGTCCATCATAAAAGTGCATCTGTCCATCATAAAATTGCATCTATCCATCATAAAAGTGCATCTGTCCATCATAAAAGTGCATCTGTCCATCATAAAAGTGTATCTATCCATCATAAAAGTGCATCTGTCCATCATAAAAGTGCATCTGTCCATCATAAAAGTGCATCTGTCCATCATAAAAGTGCATACCGTAAAACTTCAAATAGTAGCCCGGGCTTTTATTTTCCCAAATCGTCGAACTGCACCGGCTTGTATTTGAGACAGGTGTCTATATGAGACAGGCCTTTAGTTAATTTAGTGTTGATATGTTGTTCATTGAGTGTATAGGCCTGTCTCTTATCTCTAAAAATCTCCAAATGCTCCACGTCTTCCGACCTTTTACTATCGTGTCAATTGATTTTGATTAATATGCGCGAGGGAGAGAGAGCAAGACAGCGCTCGTGTTGTTTGAAGACGTGAGAGTGCGCGCGCGCGGCCGGGTCGCTCCCTCTCTCTCTGCTCGTAACGTCATTCTATTCTACATCACTCATTGATCAAAAAAGGCTTTGGAGGGACAACAATTTGCTTTGGCGGCCGCCAAAAAGCGGACGACGACGATCTGACGGTTTTAGAGGATTAAATAGAACCCGAAACTAAAAAAAAAACCCGGCTTCTATTTGAGCCAGGCCTTTATTTACCCAAACCTGCAGCCACACCAGGCGTGTAAAAGAGACAGGCGTCTATTTGGGACTCGGCTATTATTTGAAGTTTTACGGTATGTCCATCATAAAAGTGCATCTGTCCATCATAAAAGTGCATCTGTCCATCATAAAATTGCATCTGTCCATCATAAAAGTGCATCTGTCCATCATAAAAGTGCATCTGTCCATCATAAAAGTGCATCTATCTATGATAAAAGTGCATCTGTCCATCATAAAAGTGCATCTGTCCATCATAAAAGTGCATCTGTCCATTATAAAAGTGCATCTATCCATCATAAAAGTGCATCTGTCCATCATAAAAGTGCATCTGTCCATCATAAAAGTGCATCTATCCATCATAAAAGTGCATCTGTCCATCATAAAAGTGCATCTGTCCATCATAAAAGTGCATCTATCCATCATAAAAGAGCATCTGTCCATCATAAAACTGCATCTGTCCATCATAAAAGTGCATCTGTCCATCATAAAATTGCATCTGTCCATCATAAAAGTGCATCTATCCATCATAAAAGTGCATCTATCCATCATAAAAGTGCATCTATCCATCATAAAAGTGCATCTGTCCATCATAAAAGTGCATCTGTCCATCATAAAAGTGCATCTGTCCATCATAAAATTGCATCTGTCCATCATAAAAGTGCATCTATCCATCATAAAAGTGCATCTGTCCATCATAAAAGTGCATCTGTCCATCATAAAAGTGCATCTGTCCATCATAAAAGTGCATCTATCCATCATAAAAGTGCATCTGTCCATCATAAAAGTGCATCTATCCATCATAAAAGTGCATCTGTCCATCATAAAATTGCATCTGTCCATCATAAAAGTGCATCTATCCATCATAAAAGTGCATCTGTCCATCATAAAAGTGCATCTATCCATCATAAAAGTGCATCTGTCCATCATAAAAGTGCATCTGTCCATCATAAAAGTGCATTCTGTCCATCATAAAAGTGCATCTATCTATGATAAAAGTGCATCTGTCCATCATAAAATTGCATCTGTCCATCATAAAAGTGCATCTGTCCATCATAAAAGTGCATCTGTCCATCATAAAATTGCATCTGTCCATCATAAAAGTGCATCTATCTATGATAAAAGTGCATCTGTCCATCATAAAAGTGCATCTGTCCATCATAAAAGTGCATCTGTCCAACATAAAAGTGCATCTGTCCATCATAAAAGTGCATCTATCTATGATAAAAGTGCATTTGTCCATCATAAAATTGCATCTGTCCATCATAAAAGTGCATCTGTCCATCATAAAAGTGCATCTGTCCATCATAAAAGTGCATCTGTCCATCATAAAAGTGCATCTATCCATCATAAAAGTGCATCTGTCCATCATAAAAGTGCATCCATCATAAAAGTGCATCTGTCCATCATAAAAGTGCATCTGTCCATCATAAAAGTGTATCTGTCCATCATAAAAGTGCATCTATCCATCATAAAAGTGCATCTGTCCATCATAAAAGTGCATCTGTCCATCATAAAATCTGTCCATCATAAAAGTGCATCTGTCCATCATAAAAGTGCATCTGTCCATCATAAAAGTGCATCTGTCCATCATAAAATTGCATCTATCCATCATAAAAGTGCATCTGTCCATCATAAAAGTGCATCTGTCCATCATAAAAGTGCATCTATCTATGATAAAAGTGCATCTGTCCATCATAAAATTGCATCTGTCCATCATAAAAGTGCATCTGTCCATCATAAAAGTGCATCTATCTATGATAAAAGTGCATCTATCCATCATAAAAGTGCTCTGTCCATCATAAAAGTGCATCTGTCCATCATAAAAGTGCATCTATATCTGTCCATCATAAAAGTGCATCTATCCATCATAAAAGTGCATCTGTCCATCATAAAAGTGCATCTGTCCATCATAAAAGTGCATCTGTCCATCATAAAAGTGCATCTGTCCATCATAAAAGTGCATCTGTCCATCATAAAAGTGCATCTGTCCATCATAAAAGTGCATCTGTCCATCATAAAAGTGCATCTATCTATGATAAAAGTGCATCTGTCCATCATAAAATTGCATCTGTCCATCATAAAAGTGCATCTGTCCATCATAAAAGTGCATCTATCTATGATAAAAGTGCATCTATCCATCATAAAAGTGCTCTGTCCATCATAAAAGTGCATCTGTCCATCATAAAAGTGCATCTATCCATCATAAAAGTGCATCTGTCCATCATAAAAGTGCATCTGTCCATCATAAAAGTGCATCTATCCATCATAAAAGTGCATCTGTCCATCATAAAAGTGCATCTGTCCATCATAAAAGTGCATCTGTCCATCATAAAAGTGCATCTGTCCATCATAAAAGTGCATCTGTCCATCATAAAAGTGCATCTATCCATCATAAAAGTGCATCTGTCCATCATAAAAGTGCATCTGTCCATCATAAAAGTGCATCTATCCATCATAAAAGTGCATCTGTCCATCATAAAAGTGCATCTATCCATCATAAAAGTGCATCTATCCATCATAAAAGTGCATCTATCCATCATAAAAGTGCATCTGTCCATCATAAAAGTGCATCTATCCATCATAAAAGTGCATCTATCCATCATAAAAGTGCATCTGTCCATCATAAAAGTGCATCTATCCATCATAAAAGTGCATCTATCCATCATAAAAGTGCATCTGTCCATCATAAAAGTGCATCTGTCCATCATAAAAGTGCATCTATCCATCATAAAAGTGCATCTGTCCATCATAAAAGTGCATCTGTCCATCATAAAAGTGCATCTATCCATCATAAAAGTGCATCTGTCCATCATAAAAGTGCATCTGTCCATCATAAAAGTGCATCTATCCATCATAAAAGTGCATCTGTCCATCATAAAAGTGCATCTATCCATCATAAAAGTGCATCTATCCATCATAAAAGTGCATCTATCCATCATAAAAGTGCATCTGTCCATCATAAAAGTGCATCTATCCATCATAAAAGTGCATCTATCCATCATAAAAGTGCATCTGTCCATCATAAAAGTGCATCTATCCATCATAAAAGTGCATCTATCCATCATAAAAGTGCATCTGTCCATCATAAAAGTGCATCTGTCCATCATAAAAGTGCATCTATCCATCATTTTATGATGGACAGATGCACTTTTATGATGGATGAATGCACTTTTATGGACTTCAAAACAGAAACAGGCATTCACTCTCATTATAAAGCTTGGAAGAGCCAGGACATTTTTAATATAACTCTTGATTGTATTCGTCTGAAAGAAGAACGTCATACACACCTAGGATGACATGAGGGAGAGTAAATCATGGGCTAATTTTCATTTTTGGGTGAACTATCCCTTTAAGGTAAAGTTATTTCATAGGGCAGTATATTTTTACATCTATAACTATCTGTTGATTATTTCTGTAGTCGAAGCAGTATTTGTCTGGCACAAAAGTGTCCTGTATGAGCGTCATCATGACTGATGTATGTGTGTGTGTGTGTGTGTGTGTGTGTGTGTGTTGTAGAACCTGAAGCGTGTGGCGGAGGTGTGGATGGACGAGTACGCTGAGTTCATGTACCAGCGCCGGCCGGAGTATCGGCATCTCTCGGCGGGAGACGTGTCGGCGCAGAAGGAGCTGAGGAACCGGCTCAACTGCAGGAGCTTCCGCTGGTTCATGACGGAGGTGGCGTGGGATCTTCCCAAACACTACCCGCCGGTGGAGCCGCCCGCCGCCGCCTGGGGAGAGGTGCGGACGACCCGTTCCCGGGTCTCTGGAGTCCACTCCGATTCCTGACTCCTTATATTGGAGTCGGCAGAGTCCACTCCGATTCCTGACTCCTTATATTGGAGTCGGCAGAGTCCACTCCTCGACTGCATGACGATCAGAATAGGGTCAGGAATAGCTAGGGTTCCTGTGATAGTGCTGACGGTGTTACCCGTGTTCAGAAGCAACACCGGTTACATCACCTGCTCACCGCGGCACCGCACCCAACGTCGATTGGATTTTTATAAAATCATTAGTTCAGTTAGAGAACAGACACTATTAAACTGAACGGTGTCTGCTTAATAAACGGTGAGCCGAACGAGTCGCCGCACAGATACGCAGCAGGAGTCCGGTCTCACTCATCAGAGAGCGAGGAGCTGACTGACAAGACCATGGCGGAACATTTGGCGTCAAAGCGAAATGTAAAAGCGCCTATTTAAGCGAATCTGTCATTGGACTGATTTGTTGTTGTGTTGTTTTTCATTAAGAATAATAGGCTAATGAACTAACTCAAGCAATCCACCCCGAATTGGCGCTGATTTGAAAGCGAAACTAAAATGCGCACGGCCGCACGTGTCATCGGGCAGAACAGAGCGAACGTCTCAGTTCATTCCTGTGGCGATGCGCTCGCTCTGTTCTGCCCGCTCCGCGGACGCGCGCATTTTAGTTTAGCTTTCAAATAAGCAACAATTCAGAGCGGATTGCTTGAATGGTGAGTTGTTATATTAAAAACACGACAACAAAACAGTGTTGCTCCGCACCATTATGAATGCCCGTGTGGACGCGCGTATTTTACTATTGCCTTTAAATTAGCGATTTAAAAACCCTGCCGGTATTACCGGTGTCGTCACACGTCAAATTAACCGGTGGGAAAATATCCTCACCGTCACATCCCTCATCCCTAGTCACATTCTGATCGACAAATCTGTTTTTATAACAGGAAACACTTCACGTAGTCGCGATGTTCTATTGTGTCACGTTTATCAAAATAAAACGGAAAAAAAAAAGTAGACCCCACTTCAGACTTATGTTGAACTTTATTCTGGTACAAACAGACGCTGTATTTAAAGGGATAGTTCACCCCAAAATGTAAACTCTGTCAGTAATTACTCGCCCTCATGTTGTTCAACCCCGTAAGACTTTCGTTCATCTTCAGATTACAAATTAAGATATTTTTGATTAAATCTGAGAGCTGGATCACTCCTCCATAGGCTTCTGGCTTCTTCTCATACTAAGTGTTTAAAACGTGATTGACACAACTTGAAGTCGTATTTATTGTGTGTGTGTTCCAGCTGCGTAACGTGGGCTCCGGCCTCTGCATGGAGAGCAAGCACTTTTCCTCGGGATCCCCGATCCGCCTGGAGCAGTGCCTGAGGGAGCGCGGCGAGCCGAGCTGGAGTCACGGCCAGGTGAGAGTCGCCGCTCGCACACCAGTGTTACATGTTGAGGAATGCTTTTATGTGAACAATGATGTGTGTGTGGCTGTTCTGCAGGTGTTCACGTTCGGGTGGAGGGAGGATATTCGCGTTGGAGACCCGCTACACACGAAGAAGGTGTGCTTCGACGCCGTGTCCCACAACAGCCCCGTCACTCTCTACGACTGCCATGGGATGAAGGGCAACCAGCTGTGGGCCTACAGGAAGGTACTGGCCTACACCGACTCACTGTGTTACTGGATGAAACGAAACAATATTCCTCATTATAATAATTCATGCGCAGAATAAAGGGGCGGGGCCTGGTTGAGTTAGTTAGTGGTGTGTTAAACTGGCGGTTATGGAAAGGGGCGGGACATTTCCCAAACACACTCGAAGGGCTCGACCAATCACAACACACTGCTCCAGCCGACCAATCAGAGCACAGTGTGCTTTCAGAAGGAGGGGCTTCATAGAGACAGGAAGTAAACAGAGCGTTACTGACAGACTGGGAAGAGAGGAGCCGCAACAATGGAGAATATGAGGAGAATAATCAACATTTATTACATTAACATAGATGCATATTTTTTTGGGGCTTTAATATTTGTATTGTGTGGTAGCGGTTTTATAAAAGCAATAAGGTACTCGAGGCTGTATAGTGAATAAGCCGTGTCGTGCCTAACAACCCCTTCAGCCGTGACTTATTCACGATACAGCACAGCCTCGAGTACCTTATTGCTTTTATAAAACCGCTACCACACAATACAAATATTAAAGGCCAAAAAAATATGTATCAATGCAACTTTCATGAAGTAAAATCACTTCCTTCCGCTGGAAAAAATAGTCCCTGACTGTAAACCGCAACAGAAGTTACATTATTTCTCCATTAGATGGCGGCAAAGACTGTCTTTATGAGTGCGTGAGTCAGTAGAGAAGACTTTTATATTCAAAAGACTGAAACTTGTTGTGAACACGGAGAAGCAAGACGTAACTGATAAATGTCTAGCATGTCACGGGAAAACCCCTTAACTGTTAAAAGGACAAGATATCGCGGTGGACATTCAAACGGATATTTTATTATGAATATAGAACTGACCTGAAGGAAAATGCTATATTACTGTAAATGCAGGTACACACACTTACTCGATCTCTCACAATACTCACTCTATAAGCTTCAATGAACAATATCTATGAGAACAAACATACGTTTACGTTGCTAAGAGTGGTTGCTAGGGGTGTTGTGTAGTGATACAGAGATCTGGTGGGTGAAGCGGTCTATTGACCAATCAGAATTAAGGACTGGAACCATTTTATAAGGGGAAAATAATCAACATTCAAGCAGGAAAACCTGTTCTAGTAGAGCAGAAACAACATCACGACTTGGAGAAAAGAACTTTTTCATGATCAATCTGCGCTCAAAGCGGCACATTTTTTAAATTTCAGTACCGACTTCAGTACTTTTGACAACACTAGTTAAGGAGGAACGTTCTGTGAGCAAATGATAATGTGTGTGTGTGTGTGTGTGTGTGCAGGATAAGAGCATCTACCACCCCATCAGTAACAGCTGTGTGGACTGTAGCGCTGCACAGAAGCGCATCTTCATGAACTCCTGCGACCCCTCGTCTCTCAGTCAGCAGTGGCTCTTCGGGAACACCAACGCCAGCGTGCTGGACTCCTTCAACCGCGGCCAGTGACGGCGGAGCTGGAGCTCGTGGACACACCTCTCGTGCCTTCACTGAACTCATGTGCGGACGCTGGAGCCGTCTTCATCTCAGTGCTAACCTCCACTCCTGCTGCTAATGCTACTGTTGAGGAGAGAACGGCTGTGTTTGAGTGTTTGCAAGGCTGTGCGTTACTGATGTTCCTTTCAGCGCAGTATTTTATTTGTTATTGAAAGAGTGCGTTAGTAACATTAGCCTATAGGCGGGTCACAACGCGCGTACACTCTGCTTATTATTACACACACTCTGCTTATTACACACACACACACACACACACACACACACACACACACACACACACACATCTTTAACCTCGCGCATGAGCAGATCCGTTTCCTCGCTAGAGAAGCGTTCAGTCTTTCCGCTTGCTAATTCCAACATGTAAACAGCGAATCCGCCATGCGAGCGCAACTGGCTTTTAAAGCGAATGGGAGACGAGACTCTGATTGGTTTATTTCACGTTATGCTCAAAACACACCCATTACTCATTAAGAGAATAGAGACAACACTTTTAGACCATGCGCCGGGAGCGCCGACCATTTGTCCCGTCGCTAAACTAGCAGAAGTGGATCCGGACACACACTTGCACCGTGTGCTTTAGACCATGAGCTTAGATCTGTAAAATAGGGCCCAAAAGCTTAGATGTGCGTTTATAGGGGAAGGTTGTAAGTGTCACACCGACACTCTCAGCGCCGGACTCACACACACTCCCAGCGCCGGACTCACACACACTCCCAGCGCCGGACTCACACACACTCTCAGCGCCGGACTCACACACACTCTCAGCGCCGGACTCACACACACTTTCAGCGCCGGACTCACACACACTCTCAGCGCCGGACTCACACACACTCCCAGCGCCGGACTCACACACACTCCCAGCGCCGGACTCACACACACTCCCAGCGCCGGACTCACACACACTCTCAGCGCCGGACTCACACACACTCTCAGCGCCGGACTCACACACACTTTCAGCGCCGGACTCACACACACTCTCAGCGCCGGACTCACACACACTCCCAGCGCCGGACTCACACACACTCCCAGCGCCGGACTCACACACACTCTCAGCGCCGGACTCACACACACTCTCAGCGCCGGACTCACACACACTTTCAGCGCCGGACTCACACACACTCCCAGCGCCGGACTCACACACACTCTCAGCGCCGGACTCACACACACTCTCAGCGCCGGACTCACACACACTCTCAGTGCCGGACTCACACACACTCCCAGCGCCGGACTCACACACACTCCCAGCGCCAGACTCACACACACTCTCAGCGCCGGACTCACACACACTCTCAGTGCCGGACTTGCACACACTCTCAGCGCCGGACTCACACACACTCCCAGCGCCGGACTCACACACACTCTCAGTGCCGGACTCGCACACACTCTCAGCGCCGGACTCACACACACTCTCAGCGCCGGACTCACACACACTCTCAGCGCCGGACTCACACACACTCTCAGTGCCGGACTCACACACACTCTCAGCGCCGGACTCACACACACTCTCAGTGCCGGACTTGCACACACTCTCAGCGCCGGACTCACACACACTCCCAGCGCCGGACTCACACACACTCTCAGTGCCGGACTCGCACACACTCTCAGCGCCGGACTCACACACACTCTCAGCGCCGGACTCACACACACTCTCAGCGCCGGACTCACACACACTCTCAGCGCCGGAATTGCACACACTCTCAGCGCCGGACTCACACACACTCTCAGCGCCGGACTCACACACACTCTCAGCGCCGGACTCACACACACTCTCAGTGCCGGACTCACACACACTCCCAGCGCCGGACTCACACACACTCTCAGCGCCGGACTCACACACACTCTCAGCGCCGGACTCACACACACTCTCAGTGCCGGACTCGCACACACTCTCAGTGCCGGACTCACACACACTCCCAGCGCCGGACTCACACACACTCCCAGCGCCGGACTCACACACACTCTCAGCGCCGGACTCACACACACTCTCAGTGCCGGACTCGCACACACTCTCTCTGCCGGAATTGCACACACTCTCAGCGCCGGACTCACACACACTCTCAGCGCCGGACTCACACACACTCTCAGTGCCGGACTCACACACACTCTCAGCGCCGGACTCACACACACTCTCAGCGCCGGACTCACACACACTCTCAGCGCCGGACTCACACACACTCTCTCTGCCGGACTCACACACACTCTCAGTGCCGGACTCACACACACTCTCAGCGCCGGACTCACACACACTCTCAGTGCCGGACTCACACACACTCTCAGCGCCGGACTCACACACACTCTCAGTGCCGGACTTACACACACTCTCTCTGCCGGAATTGCACACACTCTCAGCGCCGGACTCACACACACTCTCAGCGCCGGACTCACACACACTCTCAGCGCCGGACTCACACACACTCTCAGTGGCGGACTCACACACACTCTCAGCGCCGGACTCACACACACTCTCAGTGCCGGACTCACACACACTCTCAGTGCCGGACTCACACACACTCTCTCTGCCGGAATTGCACACACTCTCAGCGCCGGACTCACACACACTCTCAGCGCCAGACTCACACACACTCTCTCTGCCGGACTCACACACACTCTCAGCGCCGGACTCACACACACTCTCAGCGCCGGACTCACACACACTCTCAGCGCCGGAATTGCACACACTCTCAGCGCCGGACTCACACACACTCTCTCTGCCGGACTCACACACACTCTCAGCGCCGGACTCACACACACTCTCAGCGCCGGACTCACACACACTCTCAGCGCCGGAATTGCACACACTCTCAGCGCCGGACTCACACACACTCTCAGCGCCGGACTCACACACACTCTCAGCGCCGGACTCACACACACTCTCAGCGCCGGACTCACACACACTCTCAGCGCCGGACTCACACACACTCTCAGTGCCGGACTCACACACACTCTCTCTGCTGGACTCACACACACTCTCAGTGCCGGACTCACACACACTCTCAGCGCCGGACTCACACACACTCTCAGTGCCGGACTCACACACACTCTCAGTGCTGGACTCACACACACTCTCAGTGCTGGACTCACACACACTCTCTCTGCCGGACTCACACACACTCTCAGTGCCGGACTCACACACACTCTCAGCGCCGGACTCACACACACTCTCAGCGCCGGACTCACACACACTCTCAGCGCCGGACTCACACACACTCTCAGCGCCGGACTCACACACACTCTCAGCGCCGGACTCACACACACTCTCTCTGCCGGACTCACACACACTCTCTCTGCCGGACTCACACACTCTCAGCGCCGGACTCACACACACTCTCTCTGCCGGACTCACACACACTCTCTCTGCCGGACTCACACACACTCTCAGTGCTGGACTCACACACACTCTCTCTGCCGGACTCACACACACTCTCTCTGCCGGACTCACACACACTCTCAGTGCTGGACTCACACACACTCTCAGTGCTGGACTCACACACACTCTTAGTGCCGGACTCACACACACTCTCAGTGCCGGACTCACACACACTCTTAGTGCCGGACTCACACACACTCTCAGTGCTGGACTCACACACACTCTCAGCGCCGGACTCACACACACTCTCAGCGCCGGACTCACACACACTCTCAGTGCCGGACTCACACACACTCTCAGCGCCGGACTCACACACACTCTCAGCGCCGGACTCACACACACTCTTAGTGCCGGACTCACACACACTCTCAGCGCCGGACTCACACACACTCTCTCTGCCGGACTCACACACACTCTCTCTGCCGGACTCACACACACTCTCTCTGCCGGACTCACACACACTCTCTCTGCCGGACTCACACACACTCTCTCTGCCGGACTCACACACACTCTCTCTGCCGGACTCACACACACTCTCAGCGCCGGACTCACACACACTCTTAGTGCCGGACTCACACACACTCTCAGCGCCGGACTCACACACACTCTCAGTGCCGGACTCACACACACTCTCTCTGCCGGACTCACACACACTCTCAGCGCCGGACTCACACACACTCTCAGCGCCGGACTCACACACACTCTCAGCGCCGGACTCACACACACTCTCAGCGCCGGACTCACACACACTCTCTCTGCCGGACTCACACACACTCTCTCTGCCGGACTCACACACACTCTCAGTGCTGGACTCACACACACTCTCTCTGCCGGACTCACACACACTCTCTCTGCCGGACTCACACACACTCTCTCTGCCGGACTCACACACACTCTCAGTGCTGGACTCACACACACTCTCTCTGCCGGACTCACACACACTCTCTCTGCCGGACTCACACACACTCTCAGTGCTGGACTCACACACACTCTCAGTGCTGGACTCACACACACTCTTAGTGCCGGACTCACACACACTCTCAGTGCCGGACTCACACACACTCTTAGTGCCGGACTCACACACACTCTCAGCGCCGGACTCACACACACTCTCAGCGCCGGACTCACACACACTCTTAGTGCCGGACTCACACACACTCTCAGTGCCGGACTCACACACACTCTTAGTGCCGGACTCACACACACTCTCAGCGCCGGACTCACACACACTCTCTCTGCCGGACTCACACACACTCTCTCTGCCGGACTCACACACACTCTCTCTGCCGGACTCACACACACTCTCAGTGCCGGACTCACACACACTCTTAGTGCCGGACTCACACACACTCTCAGCGCCGGACTCACACACACTCTCAGCGCCGGACTCACACACACTCTCAGCGCCGGACTCACACACACTCTCAGTGCCGGACTCACACACACTCTTAGTGCCGGACTCACACACACTCTCAGCGCCGGACTCACACACACTCTCAGTGCCGGACTCACACACACTCTCAGTGCTGGACTCACACACACTCTTAGTGCCGGACTCACACACACTCTCAGTGCCGGACTCACACACACTCTTAGTGCCGGACTCACACACACTCTCTCTGCCGGACTCACACACACTCTCAGCGCCGGACTCACACACACTCTCAGCGCCGGACTCACACACACTCTCAGTGCCGGACTCACACACACTCTTAGTGCCGGACTCACACACACTCTCAGCGCCGGACTCACACACACTCTCAGTGCCGGACTCACACACACTCTCAGTGCCGGACTCACACACACTCTTAGTGCCGGACTCACACACACTCTCAGCGCCGGACTCACACACACTCTCAGCGCCGGACTCACACACACTCTCAGCGCCGGACTCACACACACTCTCAGTGCCGGACTCACACACACTCTTAGTGCCGGACTCACACACACTCTCAGCGCCGGACTCACACACACTCTCAGTGCCGGACTCACACACACTCTCAGTGCTGGACTCACACACACTCTTAGTGCCGGACTCACACACACTCTCAGTGCCGGACTCACACACACTCTTAGTGCCGGACTCACACACACTCTCTCTGCCGGACTCACACACACTCTCAGCGCCGGACTCACACACACTCTCAGCGCCGGACTCACACACACTCTCAGTGCCGGACTCACACACACTCTTAGTGCCGGACTCACACACACTCTCAGCGCCGGACTCACACACACTCTCAGTGCCGGACTCACACACACTCTCAGCGCCGGACTCACACACACTCTCTCTGCCGGACTCACACACACTCTCAGTGCCGGACTCACACACACTCTTAGTGCCGGACTCACACACACTCTCAGCGCCGGACTCACACACACTCTCAGTGCCGGACTCACACACACTCTCAGTGCCGGACTCACACACACTCTCAGTGCCGGACTCACACACACTCTCAGTGCTGGACTCACACACACTCTTAGTGCCGGACTCACACACACTCTCAGTGCCGGACTCACACACACTCTCAGTGCCGGACTCACACACACTCTCAGTGCCGGACTCACACACACTCTCAGTGCCGGACTCACACACACTCTCAGTGCTGGACTCACACACACTCTTAGTGCCGGACTCACACACACTCTCAGCGCCGGACTCACACACACTCTCAGTGCCGGACTCACACACACTCTCAGCGCCGGACTCACACACACTCTCAGTGCCGGACTCACACACACTCTCAGTGCCGGACTCACACACACTCTCAGTGCTGGACTCACACACACTCTTAGTGCCGGACTCACACACACTCTCAGCGCCGGACTCACACACACTCTCAGTGCCGGACTCACACACACTCTTAGTGCCGGACTCACACACACTCTTAGTGCCGGACTCACACACACTCTCAGTGCCGGACTCACACACACTCCCAGCGCCGGACTCACACACACTCTCAGTGCCGGACTCACACACACTCTTAGTGCCGGACTCACACACACTCTCTCTGCCGGACTCACACACACTCTCAGCGCCGGACTCACACACACTCTCTCTGCCGGACTCGAGCGCGCCGCCCTGCAAACACTGCTATAATCCTTCAGGAGAGGCCAAGATGAATGTTCCCTTTATTAATCTGGCCGTTTATCCGAGTCATTCCACAGAAATGTGTGTGGTTTATTATCCATCTTCTATTTGTTTGTATATACACATTTTTTGTTTTTGTGGACATATTTTATTAGAAAAGCTTGAAGGTGTATCAACCCTGTTAACTAGAATGATGCAAATTCAATGACATGTACAGTCAAACCAAAAATCATTCAGACACCAGATATAACTTTTTATATTTTTCACTAGTGTGATCAGGACACTAGTGTTCATTTATGTGAGTGAGGAGAGCAAAATAAAGTAAACTGGGACATATTATACCCAAATATTCTTCATACAGTGACTACCAGTAAAGATTGTGACCAATAATGATTCCTCCACTTTGAGTTGATCATGTTTTGCTGAAGTGTGTTTTCTGTAACTGCTAATGCTCTTTTTACACACACACTGAACAACATGAAGCATTGCTTGGTCACTGGTTGAGCTAAACTGGTATTATCTAATTGTGTAGTTACATTTAACAGCTGACAGATATTCAACATAATTCATGTGTGAGAGTCGAACAGAAGAACGGACAAAACCAGTCAAATATCCACTGAGTTCTGCTCATGTTTATTACCATTGTCTAAACTATAGCGAATAAACTGATAATGTGGGAAATGCTGAAGGAGTCTGAATAAATGTTGCTTTGACTGTACATGTGTTTTCTGTTTGGGAAAGTCTAAGATATCCGGTCCTGTTCGTGTGATTTATGTACAGCCACAACACTGCAGTTGATCAACAGTGTGGAATGACCCGGCTATAAACCCGCTGGTTCTGGGATGTGTCCCACGGGTTCTCCATGATCCCGCCGGTTCTGGGATGTTTCCCACGGGTTCTCCATGATCCCGCCGGTTCTGGGATGTTTCCCACGGGTTCTCCATGATCCCGCCGGTTCTGGGATGTGTCCCACGGGTTCTCCATGATCCCGCCGGTTCTGGGATGTGTCCCACGGGTTCTCCATGATCCCGCCGGTTCTGGGATGTGTCCCACGGGTTCTCCATGATCCCGCCGGTTCTGGGATGTGTCCCACGGGTTCTCCATGATCCCGCCGGTTCTGGGATGTTTCCCACGGGTTCTCCATGATCCCGCCGGTTCTGGGATGTGTCCCACGGGTTCTCCATGATCCCGCCGGTTCTGGGATGTGTCCCACGGGTTCTCCATGATCCCGCCGGTTCTGGGATGTGTCCCACGGGTTCTCCATGATCCCGCCGGTTCTGGGATGTTTCCCACGGGTTCTCCATGATCCCGCCGGTTCTCGATCAGCGCTTCCAGCCCAAAGACGGCCTCATGTCCCAGTGTTCGGTTCCTGACGCACACAGATAAACTTGAACCCAGTCCATGTGCCTTCAAACCCAGACTGTGTCGTTGAAGTATTTAACCGGTTTTTACCATTGAATATTTTTGCAGATTATCTCTCAAGCACTTTTAAATGTCCCTCTAAAGTTGATCTGTCCAGCACTTTCAGAGCCTATTTTCAAGTATTAACGGTTTTGTAACTTCTGTAGATTTTAAAGGGTTTCCTAAAATGAATGATTATTGTTTCTGGTGGACCACTGTGTCAAAAACCACATGCAAAAAGTATCGGACAGAAATCTAATGCTGTACTTTTGAGCTGAATTGTTTGAAGACCAGCTTTTGTTTGTTGAATCTGATGGTTTGGTGGGAAATCTTGGGAATGCTGGTGTTTTTAGACTGATGCATTAAAATGGTTCTGATGGCACATCATACATTATTATTACTGGAGTCATCTGTTCAGTTGTGTTATTTATTTTCATTTGTATCAATGTTTTTCTTCTCTTTTAGTACCAACACTATTGTAAAAGTGTTGTAGTCTTATTCTGAATAGAGAATTATGAAGGCCACAAAACAGAAACAGTTCAACAAACTTTTTTTGTTTGGAATTTTAAGGATGATATACAGTTATTTTATTACAGGATTGGTGAAATTATGATTCTGCATCACACAGGACTGTAGTAAACATATTACACATGAATAGAGATAACATCATTTCAAATAACCTGCACTGTTTGTCCGTGAATAAAGCACTTTTTGAGTGTTTTCTTCCGCAGGCACTTTGATGTCAACAAAAGATGGGAAACGCCTCTCCTCCCCTTTAAAAGTTGGTAACCCATTTATTGGGCTTTTTATCGACGTACAAGCACAACTGCGTTCAGGATAACTCAAACAACACAACGTATCGTTAACGCGTCAAGATAGGCTATTCTTAACAAAAGTCGTTTAATTTCATACTAAGACATTCGGTTTTAGTCACTGAAGTTGCATGAAAGAGTCGAGAGAGAGTGTGTGTGTTTGAGTCATTTGAAGTGCACCAGCAGTGAGGCGTTATTTCATGACATCAATGGCAGCGATCAGGAAGTTAAGTTTGATCGACAGACGCGCTAGCCAATCGGAATCAATGACACGAGCTCGGCGGCCCGCCTTAGTCGGAAACCAACCAATGGGCGTTCAAAGCCACAGCTTCCGGTTTCTCTCAAATCATGTTTCATTGTACGGCGTACATTGTTGAGATGAGCTCGACTGTTGCTCGGTAGTTCGGCGCGCGTCAGATCCGCAGTTTCCGCGCACACACGTTCGGTGCTGCTCGCGGGACCGAGTCCGGTGATCCAGTGAAGCCCCGGGATCTTTAGCGGCCCGGGTCCGCAGTGTTGCTGAGATTCTCCGTCCGTTGGTTCGCAGCGCGTCGAGCTCGGTAAGCTGCGTTGACGTCGCGTCGCTTCTGCCCGGTATGAACGGGTTCAGCACGGAGGAGGACAGCCACGACGGGCCGCCCGCGCCGCCGTTCTTCGGGCAGAGCTGCTGTCTGATCGAGGACGGGGAGCGGTGCGGGCGTCCGGCGGGCAACGCGTCCTTCAGCAAGCGCATCCAGAAGAGCATCTCGCAGAGGAAACTCAAGCTGGACATCGACAAGAGCGTAAGCCGCTTCTCTCGAACACCGAGCCGCTTTTCTCAAGTGTAATTTCTGTGTAATTATCGATGTAACAGTTATATAGATTAATTATGGTAGCACTTCACTTTACCGTCCTGTTCTCCATGTACAGTACCGGTAAAAAGTTTGGAGGCTACTATTTGTTATATTTTTAAAAGAGTTTCTTCTGCTCACGAAGGCTGCATTCATTTGATCAAAGATACAGTATAAACAGTGAAATATTATTATAATGTAAATCAGCTGTTTTCTATGTGAATATATAGTAAAGTGTAATTTATTCCTGTGATCAAAGCTGGATGTTCAGCATCATTACTCCAGTCTTCAGTGTCACATGATCCTTCAGAAATCACTCTAATATGAGGATCTGATGCTTATTTCATGATGTGTTTGTCCTGTCAGTGTTTGCCGTCTCCTGCCGTTCTCTTCCAGGCGTCTTCATGATGCTCTTGTAAATATAATATAGTTTTCTAAACTGCGTCTTCAGTCTGTAGATGCAAACACTGACAGCCATGTCATTAAATATAATTTCTTTGGTAATATGTGCTTGAGTCCAGTTTCCTGCATATTAAATAAACCTAAACCTTGTTTTCCGTGTAGGTTCGGCATTTGTACATCTGTGACTTCCACAAGAACTTCATCCAGAGCGTTCGCAACAAACGCAAGAGGAAGACCAGCGACGACGGCGGAGAGTCACCTGATCATGATGTCGAAGTCCCCGAGGTAATATATCAGTGTTTCTGAACTCCATTGTAGTCTCGAGTTTCTTCCGGGAATGAACACGTCACAATATTCCTCATTATAATAATTCATACGCAGAATAAAGGGGCGGGGCCTGGTTGAGTTAGTTAGTAGTGTGTTAAACTGGCGGTTATGGAAAGGGGCGGGACATTTCCCAAACACACTCGAAGGGCTCGACCAATCACAACACACTGCTCCAGCCGACCAATCAGAGCACAGTGTGCTTTCAGAAGGAGGGGCTTCATAGAGACAGGAATTAAACAGAGCGTTACTGACAGACTGGGAAGAGAGGAGCCGCAACAATGGAGAATATGAGGAGAATAATCAACATTCAAGCAGGAAAACCCGTTCTAGTAGAGCCTGGAAACAACATCAAGACTTCGTAAAAGGGCACAATATGGCCTCTTTAAATCTTCTGTCTTTTCAGGGCTATTTAGGTTTGTAATGTAAATGCTGCATTAATACACACTCTGTTTGCTCCAGCTGTAGAGTGTGATGTTTATTAAAGTAAAGACTGAGAAAAGCAGAGCGGTTAGTAGTGTTGGGACGGTCAGACGTCTAGCGGCACACATTGCAAACGGCTCATTCGTCTCAACTCAAGAGGTTCCCGGCTCAAAGTTTTGATTTTTACATAGAGATTGGTATGTTTATTAGTTAAATCTGTTGATTTTAGCAATCTTTGTTGCATTATGCCAACGGTGACAGTTCAAAAATGGGGAAAAAGCTCTTCTTGTGTAATTTTCCCCCAAGTTTGCATGCCTATAACTCAAGAAGTATTAAACCTATCTTAATATCCTTTTAGATTCTGGTTCTTAACAAATTTTTACTTTTGGTATCTTCATTTTAAAGGCCCTATATGGTTCAATCTCAGAGATATGGAGATCTTAATGTGGGTCCATGTGTAAATTGGTAAACTATATACACATTTTCAGTGGTCAAAAACCAAATGTGGGTCACTTTAGTGTTGTCAAAAGTACCAAATTTGGTACCAAGTCGATACTGAAATTTCCGCTGTTGAGCGGAATCATAAACACCTCTGATTGGCTGTTGTGGTCACGCGCTCATCGGATATGTCTATGATTGGCTACGATGATCAGCGCTTCAAAAACATGTTGTAAATATACAGTATCTCACAAAAGTGAGTACACCCCTAACATGTTTTGAATTTTTTTGGTACATCTTAAGGGACAATACTATAGAAATGAAACTTTGATATATTATAGTGTAGTCAGTGTGCTGCTTGTATAGCAGTATATATTTACTGTCCTCTGAAAATAACTCAACATACAGCCATTATCGTCAAAATAGCTGGCAACAAAAGTGAGTACACCCTAAGTGATGATAGATGTACGTCGTTTAACCATGCAAAGCCACACGTCCGATTCATCATGTTCATGTTTTTGTCTGCTGAGATGAGACTGATGAGACTAAGATGACCTTGTTTGGATCAGATGGTGTCCAGCATGTGTGGCGACGCCATGGTACTCCTCACCAGGGACATGGTGTCTTTCCTACAGTCGAGCATGGCGTTGGTAGCATCATGTTCTGGGGCTGCTGGTGCTGGGGAGCTGAGGGAAAACATGGACTCCAACATGTACTGTGGCGCTCCCTTCAGAAACTGGGCCGAACGGCATGATAACGACCCCAAACACACCGCCAACACTGCTGTGCTGAGGAAGCTGAATGAATGAGGCATTTATATAGCGTGTTTCATCAATCAATCAGCATCATTTACACAGCCCTTTACAACACTCAAGGTGAACCAAAGTAGCCTGGGAAAACCCAGACAACTTCCGGCAAATTTAGATTTGCTCTGAAAGTTAGTCTGGCGAAGAGCTCATTCAAGCCTATTTCCAATCCGCCGAAATCGAGGCACCAATCAGATACGTTGGGGCGGGCTTTGCACGATGACAACAGCGCTGGGATTTTGAAGCAGATTTTGTAGCCTACATTACAAAGATGGATGCCGCCGTCGAACATCACTCGTTCCAATCAGCTATCGCGTCTGTTTTAAGCGATTTGAACGTTTCCTTTTAGTTAAAAACCAAGCAAAGAACAACACTCGGAGATGTGTCTCCGCCGCTCTGCATACGTCATCTCCTTCATCGCTCTGATTGGGTTTAGGTCTATCCGCCACGTCCGTTGGTGACGCCCCTCTGGAAATGATTTGTCTATTACGCTTTGCCAGACCATAACTCCGTTACAACTGAGAATGCTCTGGTTTTAACCAGGCTAGAACCAAAGTGCTTTCCAGAGAAAAAAATAACACACCAGCTACAGGTGGAGAGGATAGAGAGTGATAGAGCCAATTCAGTGGATGGGAGTTATTAGGAGGCCCTGATTGGCGAGGGCCATTGGAGGGAATGTGGCCAGCACACCGGGGTTACACCCTTACTCTTTACAAGAAGTACCATGGGATTTTTAATGACCTCAGAGAGTCAGGACCTCGGTTTAACGTCTCATCCGAAGGACGGTGCTCTTTGACAGTAGTGTCCCCATCACTACACTGGTGATGGAGTGGCCAAGTGTGTCTCCAGACCTGAACCCTATTGAGCACCTGTGGTGATCCTCAAGCGGACGGTGCAGAAGCGCCATGTGTCCAACATCCATCAGCTCCGTGATGTGGTCATGGAGGAGTGGAAGAGGGTCCCAGCAACAGCCTGTGCAGCTCTGGTGAACTCCATGCCCAGGGGATTAAGGCAGTGCTAGATAACACTGGTGCTCACACACAATATTGACACTTTGGACACCGTTTTGACATGTTCACTTAGGGCATGGGTCGGCAACCCGCGGCTCTAGAGCCGCATGCGGCTCTTAAGCGCCGCCCTAGTGGCTCCCTGGAGCTTTTTCAAAAATTTGAAAATGGAAAAAATATTTTTTGTTTTAATATAATTTCTGTAGGAGGAAAAACATGACAAACATTCTAAGTTTTTCAACGTTGTAAAAATGTGTATAATAAATATTTAATTTCAACATTTCTGTCAACGAAGAATTTACGTCATAGACTGTGACACACGTGTCTGTCAGATCGGCGTGATGCCAGACCAGTGGCTGACAAACAAACAAACTAACCGGCGGGTGTGTCATGGGCCATGGACCCCAAGGGGAAAAAGAGAAAGATAGCTGAGCACTCCCAACGCAATAGAGTGCGGCGCGGGACTAGATTTGATGGCCGAGCGCGGGCGCGGGCGCGTGCGGTAATGCACTCACTCTACTAAAACAAAATAGAAACGATTTGCAGGCCAGAATTTCTATTTTTAACATGTTTGCAGCGTTGAGCGATGTAGCCAATCACAGACATATGTGTTGATTTCTTGAACGCAATGGCTTTTTTGTTCAGTGCTGAATTCTGTATCCTGGCAAATCCTCTAATTATAACGAACAAAGTGTGGATATTATGAAAGATTCATTGTGCAGTCAGCTTCATTGATAATAACAGAAATGTGTGAGATCGCGATGAACTGTCAGCTTTTTAGGAATTATTAAGAGAGCGCACTTTGCGCGGATTCAGTCATGCCATACCATGCACGCAGTAAACTGCTTGCTTTTATGTTAAATTAACAGTGGTTTGTGTTTTAATGCTTTAATAACAAATAATTTATCAGGAGGATGTATGGTGGCGACACGTAGGCTAACTTGAAAGTATTTGGAGGTACAGAAAAAAGTCTATTTGCAGGCGGGAGCGGGACAAAACATAAATGTTGCGGGCGGGAGAAAAAAAGTTGAGAACGTCAGTTATAATGACCCACGCATTAAAAAATGGTCGGGTTAAAATCAGGCTCGGGCTCATAATTACGTTTAATGTGTCGGGCCGGGCCGGGCTTGATTTTTTGGGCCCGATCTAAGCTCTAATTTATAGCCTACTTATCATTTTGATACTAATAAAGCTAATATACCACTTACAGCATGTGTTGCCTTCATTATAAGGCTTATATAAAGCTTTTAATTTTTTGCGGCTCCAGACAGATTTAAAAAAAAAAAATTGGGTCCAATATGGCTCTTTCAACATTTTGGGTTGCCGACCCCTGACTTAGGGTGTACTCACTCTTGTTGCCAGCTGTTTTGACGATAATGGCTGTATGTTGAGTTATTTTCAGAGGACAGTAAATATATACTGCTATACAAGCAGCGCACTGACTACACTATAATATATCAAAGTTTCATTTCTATAGTATTGTCTCTTTAGTAGATATTCTAAAATGTGAGGGGTGTACTCTCTTTGGTGAGATACCGTACATCAATGATGCTCTTCAGCGAGCGCTTGCGTAGATACACAGGGCAGCGTTTGAAGCCAGACGGACCGGTCCACTGGCACTGATGGATGCTTGCTTGCGCTTTCAAAATACTTGCAAAACACTTCCATGTGCTCTCAAACGCTCCCGTGCGCTGACCATTGTGCAGCCAATCACAGACATATCCGATGTGCGCGTGAACAATGGCCAATCAGAGGTGTTTACGCTCAAAGCGGCACATTTAAGTTTCAGTATCGACTTGGTACCGAAGTCGGTACTTTTGACAACACTAGGTCACTTTGCACTGCTGATACTTTTTGCATTTGAAGAGGAATATCTGAACAACAAATAATGTTCAAACTAGTATTGTGTTTTTCTATCAGCTCAATTGCATATAATATACCTGTCTGAGTGCCATACATATTCTTTTTTTTTTTTTTAAAGCTCCATGTTCAAATTGTTGAATTTGACCCATTTTCAGTGATCGAAAACCCCAAATGTAGGTAACTTTTTAACCTCTTAACCTTCTCCAGAGCGTCGGCGCACTGAAGCGTTTTTTTTTTTATTTAGTTCAAATATACTATCAGATTTAATGTTATACCTTGACAAACTATACATCATTAAAAAGATATAAGACTCAAGATTCAGTATTTGACTACTATTGTATTCTGAGAAACTTATAGTGACAGTTATGTCTTAATTTGTGTCAGGAGTTATGAAATGAAAAAAATGAGTCGATACCTTTAATATGAATTATGAGCGTCAGCTGGTCCATTCATAAAAAACACTCCGTGCTGTCGTCATGACAGCGATTCACAAAACAACGTCCCTGAGGGCTTTTAGCTCAACAATGTGCAGATGTGGAGAAATATTGATATATTCTCATAGATTCACATCATATTTCTATAGACAGGAATAATATTTATTGAATTTATACCCAAATGCGTCGATGTAATCATAATGATCGCTTCTTACTGAGATGTGTTGTGTTTTCCATTCATACCAATAGCATGGGGGCGCTATTATGTCCAATAAAAGTCCATATATGGATCATGAAGAAGACCCATAGTCATGTGACATTCCAGGACGTCACTGAGTGATACAGAAAGTAGATGACAGAGATCGCTGGAACATGCAGATAAAGATGTTTTGAAGACAATAAACATGATTGCAATGATATTTGAGTTACCTGTGTTCTTCAATCCATGCCAGGTATTTCATAATAATAGATTATATTTATAATGTAATGCTAATCGATATAGATTTCATCATCGTTCAGAACACTAAATAATACATTTTCTGTCTGATTTTTTTTTTATCTGAAGCCAAGTTAGATCACAGAAGATTATTTAAAACACTCGACTTGCGTTATATAGTGAGTTTGGAGCGCAAACATAGTTTTAATCTCATAAATGGTCGTGTATTGATGGTGTGCTAAGCTAACATGCTAGCGAGCCCAGGCGCACCTGCCACGAGCAGTTATTGTTTTATGATTTTTTTCTAAATAGGAATGCTTACTGAAATGTTTCAGTGCATTTGATACCAGTTTCAAATATTTAGTGAGAACTTTGATAAAAGAAATTAGGGTTTGAAACCCTATGAATAGCTTGTGAATAGCCAGTCGTTAGTAGCTATAATGCAGACAAAAGAAATGCATATTTAGAGCCATAATAACCAGTCTGGAGAGGTGTAAATGTGTGCAGGGGAGACTGAGACTGAATGGGGCACCACAAAACAATAGAGACAATAGACTGAATAGATGACTCAGAAGATGACTAAACATCAGTTTGCTAATAGAGTCTAATCAAAATAAAGTAATTTGACATGATCTTGAAAAACATTTAATTAAATACAGAGCTTTATACTTATCATTTTCAGATTTTAAATATAAAATGGTCAGACATGTGGCTTTAGCTGCAGTGCATTTCTAGATTGCTCCAGGGCCAACTTCAATTTTATTTTCATGAAGATGTTTCATAAAAATAAATTTCTAATAACTTTACAAAACTTTGAAGCTATTTAAAATTGTTTTTTTCATTATGACAATAATTAATTCTACATTTACAATAAACAACCAGGTGTCAGCTTTCAAATGAGATCATACTTGTGCTTTTAGTGCAAAGGGTTCATGAACTGCATCTGTTTTAGTTTGGGTATGTCATTTCTGGGGATTTTTCAAAAGTGGGCTTGAAGCTTAACAGGTTAAACCGCTGATAGTTATTGTTTAAAGTAGAATGTCTGAAGAACAAATAACACTGAATCTAGAAATGTATCTCGTTTCCCTCTATCCTCTATAGAATTGAATGCAGCAACACCTCTCTGAGTGCCAAAAACAACACATTTATTGAAGTTTACATGTCTTAAAGTTTAATTCAAGAAGTGTTAATGTTAAAGAAAGATATGACCCTATATGGTGCAATCTCATATATATAGGGATGTCAATGCGTTAACGTAGTTATGATACTGTGTATTTGAACTCGACTTCAGAAGCTGTTAAAACAAACAAAATCCTTTCTTTAAATTCCCCTCAAACTGATTCAAATATAGATTCTTATAAAGACACTTTTGAGGTCAAGTTAATGTGCCTGAACTGGACCATTTCCGTGTATTTTTGGCACTCAGAGAGGTGTGTTGTATAGAATTGTTTTGATAGAGGTTAATACATTTGAAACGTTTATTCTTTAAACGCTTTCCTTCATGGCTTCTAACAAAGACTTTATTAAAATCCCTATGGGAAGAATATTTCTGTACCCAGCGGCACGGGAAGCGTGGGCGACCCCTGGTGCAGCAGAGGCTGCTGGGATTGCTGCAGTGATGATGTGTGTGACTGTAACTGTACTGATGTGTGTGTGTTCTGGGTCAGGTGGATCTGTTCCAGCTGCAGGTCAACACACTGAGACGCTACAAGAGGCACTACAAAATCCAGACCAGACCTGGACTCAACAAAGCCCAGCTAGCAGAGGTACTGCCGAAAACTGAATATAATGAATTTCAAAAACTAACAAAAATCTTTTTTTTATATCACAGAAATTGCTGAAGCTTTATTTAAGTTTGCAAACTCAGGTGTTGGAATTATTCGCTGTTTTTTTTAAATGCTCATGATAACAATACCATACATGTTCGTCATATACTGTATTACCATATATAGCCAACAGTTGCAATCGAAATTGTTCAACCCCCGTTGCAAATCAGGTTTATTGGCAACATTTACAGACTTTCAGCTGTTTGCAATGAACAAATCAAACTAAAGTAATTGAAATAGCTCAACACAACAAATGATTTAAGTGGTTTCCCCAAATACAACTGAAAATGCAACTTTTAATTAGAGATGCACCGAGTGACCGGAATCGGCCGATTTCCACGTGATCGGCGACCGGCCGGTCAGTCTGACATAATCCGATTTTATGCCGGTCAAATGCACTCGGGCGCCGCATGATTAACATCGCGCAACATCAGCATCACACGTGCACACTGAACGCGCACTTGTAGGAAACCTCGTGAATTACGGCCGTTTCACACCGCAAGCGGGAGCAGCGCGTTTTTTTTTTGTTCGGCGTGCGTTAATCAATGAGTGCATTCACACCGGGAGCATGAGCGTCATCAGCGCAGGAGCGTCGAGCAGGAGCGTCGCGTGGGCCAACAGTGAAGCGCGGGTTTCGGCGCCGAGTCTATTTTTGCTGCGCTCCATTTAAGTAAAAGCACACTTTTGATGGACAAAATAAGTCAAGTCAAGTCATCTTCATTTATATAGCGCTTTTAACAATGAATTGTTTCAAAGCAGCTTTACAGAGATAAACATATAATTTAAGGCAGGGATTCCCAAAGTGTGGTGCGCGCACCCCCAGGGGTACGCGAGCTGTCACCAGGGGGTGCGCGAGAGGAAAAATGCAATGGCGGTCTGTTTTTTTAAATGAGATTTTTCCAATACAATAAAAAAAAAAAACATGAACAGTAAACATTTCCTTTGTAATCGCTTATATTTTAAATAAAAAAACTATTATTTATTAGTTTTTAATAGAAACGCATAAGACAGCTGCTGTCTTCTAAACACTGCTCTGCAGCCGCTATGCTATAATATGTCACGTTATCAACTTCTAAATTCAAATGTGCTTTCGCGCGTTGGCTGGCGCTTAGCCAGTGCTGGCATAGCCTATATCACAACTATTGAGTGTTTTCAACCACATAATGTTTATTTTAAGTTTCACACATTTAAATACACATAAGTAGGCTACTAGCAAAACAATGATTTTTATTTTGCTGATATCTATGGATAAGGAAATAATAATCCTTTTCATTATAAGATGACACGTTGTATTCATATCAGATACACATGATTGTGTAGAACGTAGCTTCACATTTTACCCTATTCTTCTCCCAGTTCACCAGCCTCCTACGTTCATGTATTTCGTGAGAAGGGGAGAAACTGACGTGTTGTAAATCCAACAGATCCGATTCTTCTCTGAACTGTGGCACAAACTAACATGACGCCGCCCATCGCGCATACAGCTCAACTAACGCAATCGTTATGAAGGCGTTTAAACAACACAACGCGTCCACTTACACATATTTGACAATCGGAATATCAGTGTTTCATGCTATAGCTAATACATTTGTTGTGAATATTTTTGATAAAAAAGGGAAAATGACATAAAAGCAGATCCTCATTCATTCAGCGCTGTGTTGTGGTTGCGTTGTGTCCCGTGACAAGCAATGACGCGTCACCATGGAAACATTAAAGTGACAAATTCTAAATAACGGTCGCATTGGTGTGAAAGGGTTAAAGTCATGGTTAAAAGTGGAAGCTTGTGCGTACTGCGTAGCTTTGTTGCATTATATTGAAACTTTGTTGATGTTGTTATTGTCATGATGTGTGTTCTGGTTATTTGAGCATGATAAAACATGAGTCTTTATATGGCAATAAAACAAAGCTTTGTTGCGTTTTTTTTTTTTTTTTTAAGTGGGGATTGGGGGTGCGCAAACCCGGTTGGGACATAGAAGGGGGTGCGCAAAGAAAAAAGTTTGGGAACCGCTGATTTAAGGTAACAGATTGTTTTGGCGTTATAGCGGTTCTTGAATAATGTTACTTCCAGCTAAAGTTAACTTTGATTGATTCACCTCCGTCGAAATGATCAGACTTTAAACGCGAACCTGTGATTAACGCTGACGGCGTTCACATGCTCATTCAGAATTCTATAGTTATGTGCTTTTTAAAATATGTGCGCAGGTTTGTAATTCATACAACCCAGCCTAAACAAACTACTTTTCTTGCCTATAAATTTTGATACAGAATTTTGTTTTATTTTATCACTTTGGGGTACGCGAACCGGAATTCACAGCGCTTTATCTGTAGAGAGGGAAAGGGATCCTCCATAGGGAGAGGATAGTGGATTATTATTATATTAATAAGTATGATTTCATCCAAAAAGTGCCAGAATTTGCATGTCTGGTGTGTTTTAAGAACTGAAGTAGGCTAGGCTATGTCAGAAAGAAAATGAAGACTCAAAAATATTTATAGAAAATGTACCCATTTAAACTAGTTTTTATTATTTCCCAATCGTTTCCCTGCACATGCTCCACTTGTCCTGTTTAGCCTGGCTGGACATGTGTCAGATGAGAGAAGAACTGTTTGAGAAATATAACTTGCCATTGATGTACAAGTGATTGCAATAGGCGTGTGTCTGTGTCTGTGTGTGTGTGTGTGTGAGAAATATCTTTATACTGCAAGGCTATATTTATTTTATTTTTATTTGTTATTTATATATTATTTTATTGCCATTACCTGTTTTCATACAGAAGTTTAGTTTGCTAAATATCAAATTGTTTTAGTTGGATATTGTATGTGAAAAGAGGGAAATGGTTCTTCCATAACACTGCACTTGTGTGTGAATTTCCCACACCAGGAGTCATTTATATAGTTCTATTTTATAGCGATTATCTGTAAAAAAAAAAAGTTCTATGCAAAATGTTCTATTAAAGCAGTGGTCTCAAACTCGCGGCCCGCGGGGTGATATTTTGTGGCCCCCTACTTGACATTAAAGTTTAATGTTAGTGCGGCCCGTCGTTGCGTGTGCCGCGTTTTAAATTTTTTTTTTTTTTTTTTATCCCTTTTGGGCTACCATAGATAGTCTCATGACAGCTTACGGTGGGTTTGTTGTCAATAGTTGTCATAGACAACCGCGAAGTACAAACTTACTGGAAAAAATGAGTGCGTCGCTTATGAGCGCGCTTGGCGCGCGCCTACATTTGAAATAACGAACTTGAGCAAGCAAAATATGTGAGCGCGATATGTGAACATGCCACGAGCTACTGGTAGCTCGCGAGCGACGTGTTGGAGACCCCTGCTCTAAAACAATGTGAGAATAATCATTTTGAGCTTTGAGATGTGTCCAGCAGGTTGATAAGAAGGTTTGCTTTGATTTGTGCAAAGTCAGTAATTTGCCTGAGACACTGTACATGTGTAGAAATAATTAAATAAGGCTGAATTCACATTTAGCGCCCAAAAACACGTAGAAAACGCTAGGCGCGCCGCGTTCTAATTTTTCCAAAGCGCTAGGGCGGTTGCGCTCCGTAGGCGTCTGTCGTTGCTAAGCTACGGTGCGCTTGCGGCATTCTGAAATGTTTTTATCTCGATGCGGCGCGCACGCGCTTGGAAAAAACGAGCGCGTCGCACCACGACCGCGTCGCTTCCATTATGAGCGCGCATACCGCGCACCTACATTTGAAATAACGAACTTGAGCGCGCAAAAGACGCGATATGTGAACAGGCCCTAAGACGGGCAGACATGACTGCAAATATTTGTATTTCAAAAGCAATAATCGTTTTTCTAAGTATAATAAAAGGAAATGTGCCTTCCAAAAAAAACATTCAATATCATTAATGTGTTGTATAAAGAAAATAAAAAGGACATAAGCAAATATAAGTATCACAAATATGTGTTATAAGGAAAAGAAAAATAATGTTTGTAAAATGAAGTATCACAAAGATTTTGTGTATAAGGAAAATGAACTTCAACTGTCAGAAGGACAGCTCATGAAGATTGGATCAGTTGTGCTCCTTTTTTGGAATACTTGAATAGTATTTTTTGTGGAATACTTGATGCGGCCCATCCTGACCACGACTCTACCTCCAGCGGCCCCCAGTTAAGTTGAGTTTGAGACCCCTGTATTAAAGAGAAGATAGAAAATAAATATTTTTGTGTGCTGTAAAGTGGTTTGAAAAAATGAAATAGGAATCGGCTAAAATCGGTATCGGCAGGTCAAACTCAAGTAAAAATCGGGATCGGCCTAGAAAATTGTAATCGGTGCATCTCTACTTTTAATTCAATTCAATTCAAATTTATTTGTATAGCGCTTTTCACTAGGGATGTCCCGATCACCCGATCGGAAATCGGGCCCGATCACGTGGTTTCAGACTCGATCGGAATCGTACGTTACCTCCCGATCAGGACTCGGAGATATGTAAATTAGGGGTGTAACGGTACATGTATTCGTAATTATTGAACCGTTTCGGAACGAGGCTTCCGGTTCGGTACGCATACAAACCGAACGATTCCTAGGACCATTTTTCCTGCTGACAAAATCCGCGCTGGCGCGATCACCACAACGTTGCGCAACATGAAATGGCAAACGTAATGAAAGCGGAACGAAACTGCTCTACTCATTATATTGTGCTTTACGGACCATTTATCAGTTCGGACCAGCAGCATCTGTGCAGCGCGAGATCAAGCGAAGAGATCCAGTGGAGAAAACATTTGAGTTCGCCACTGAAGTAATAACATCGCTGCGAGATCTAGTGAGAAGCATTCACATTTCTCCGTTATTAACCGTAGATCTCTATTAGATCAAACAGCGCTGACGTGGACACCAGGAGAAACATTGTGCCGTGAATGAACATGGATTTAATGTTGCACTTCAAAACTCAAATATTATTTAAATATATATTTAAATGTTATTTTTAATGTGATGACCAAAACATTATTTGTTCATCCTTCAAAGATAAACCCCCATTTATAAACCTGAAAGTTTCAAGATGTAGGAAAACTCACACTTATTTAAAAATAGTTTTTCTTTTAATAAATAGGCATTTCTTTCTCTGGCATTTCTTTCTTTTTGCTGTATCGTATCGAACCGAACCGCAAATTTTGTGAACTGTTACACCCCTAATGTGTATATATATATTCTCATTAATTTTTTTATACACTTTTAATACACTTTTATTTTTTGTTTACATGCCTGCCGGGTATTTTAAGTTGAGGTGCTATTTGTTTTTATATTAGACTTTTTCTATATTTACGGTTGCACTAAAGTCCAAAAGTGAAGATTTTATGTTATTTATTACTTGATTGTTCAAGCTACCTCACAGAAGTGCTCTGTTTGTTAACAGAGTTGTTGAATGTTAAAAATAAGGTGAACTAAATTAAAAATAAGGAACATCCTGGATCTGTTTTTTCTCTCTTCTTTATTCTTTTTTTATGTATTATATAAGTATCGGATCGGGACTCGGTATCGGTAGATACTCAATCAAATGACTCGGACTCGAGGGCAAAAAAAACCTGATCGGGACATCCCTACTTTTCATAATACACATTGTTTCAAAGCAGCTTTACAGAAAGTGCATTTCAGAAATGTACTTAGAAAAAATACAGTTAGTTAATCATGTATTAATTTAATGACTTCTGCAGTTTCAAAATCAGTTTTGGCAATCATCTTTAGCACTTGGTAGAACACACATTTGCTGCAAGCGAGATGTATAACCAGACAAGAGCTTCTGTTTCTGAGGGATCTGAGCCGTTCCTCATGAGCAAAGGCCAGTTCAGGGATATTCTTGTGTTTGCTGCTGCAACCGCCGCCTTCACATCCCTCCAGAGGTGTTCTCTGGGGTTCGAGTCAGGAGACTGTGCTGCCCCTGTATCTCCCAGCACTTCTTCTGACGCCAAGCCTGGGTGAAGTCTGAGGAACGCTTGGGATCGTTGTCCTGTGGAAGGTCTGAGCTCCAGCTCCTCCTCCCTGACGGCATGATGTTCTCTCCTAGGATCTCCTGATCCTTCAGTGATCCTCTCTCCTTGATCCGGTCTGCAGAGCCGGAGGATATAGATCCGCCAGAGCATCACGAGCTCCCCACGCTGAACTGGAGACCGAGTGCTCATCAGCTTATGCTTCATCCTTCCTCAGACACACCGCTGATCCAGAGGGACGGAAAGTTCATTTCATCGCTCCACAGAACGGGATCCCTGAACTTCTGCGGAAGTATTTATGATTTTGAGCAAATTGGAGCCGACCTTTCTTGTGCTTTTGGGTCAGTAGTGGTGTAGTCTTTGAGTTCTGGCATGCGTTTAGTATGAGCTTTACTGTGCAGCTGAACATCAGTGCCTGTGGCCACCAGGTCTTCTGCAGTCACTCCAGGGTTTCTCTGAACCGGCCTTCTCAGAAATCTGGTTCCAGCCGTTGTTCGCTTCCCCTTTCTGCCCCATCCAGGGAGTGTAACCACTATTCCTGTAACTTTAAACTGGTGAACTATGCTTCCAACAGTGTCTCTGGGAATGTTTAGTGCCTTCGCTATCTTTCAATATCATGTTCCTTGTTTGTGAAGGCCGATGATATTTTCTCTTAAAGGCACACTATGCAGGAATTTTGTTTTTGTCAAACAGCGACCCCTAGAGTCGCTGTGGAGTACTTGTATTTAACGTTACTGTCGATGCTGCAGCCAATGAGCCGTCGGCGGGGGCCGACTCGAGCATTTAACTGTTTTGTTAAACGCGGGGGCCGACTCAACCTCCACGGAGAGTTTTTAATATTTTATCAGACAATAACTACTCAAGATTTTGCTTTAGTATAATTTTCGGGACAATTAGGGCCGGATTCGGGACAACAGCTTAGATTTCGGGACTGTCCCGAATTTTTCGCTACGTCTGGTCACCCTATGTGGCGGCGCGCGTGCAGTCTCCACTCGGACGCGCTCTTCAATCTATTGCCGTTGCGGACTCTCTATTCATTCCGGTGAAATCACAAAATAAAATGCACACAAACTTAGAAAGATTTACGTACTAGTCCATCAACAAGATCGCCAGGTCAGCATCACGGTTGCATCCAGTGCTGCTTTTTAGCTCACGCCAACGAGTGAAAGACCCATCTATGGAAAAGCCCGACCGAGTGGGACTCTTGTCCGGTTCCTCACGCGGTCAGATTCTTTTCCTTTTCCTAGTCTCTTCCGACCGCGTTTTCTTTGCTTTTTCCATCGTCGAGTATCACGTCTGAAATGCGCGCAAGTGTCTTCATGCTTCATATGTTGTTGTTGATGTGTGTGACGTCGTTGCCGTAAAGCATGTCGTGATTCTCGCGAGATTTGTCGGGGGCGCTCCTCTCAAACTTGCATTGCTGGTATTTCCAGCGGCGTCCCCCCCAAGCTTTACTACCAGGATGATTCGTCCTACTATGAGTTTGTTTGCCACCGAAATGACTTTGAAGCTGTTATATTAAGGTACAATTCTTGCATAGTGTGCCTTTAACATTTTGGACCTTTCTTTTGACTTATTTCTAACTTAGTCAAATGTGACCCTCAACAAACCTAGCCAGTTCAGATAGTTCATGTTTTCTAGCTCAAGCACACCTGGTGCAACTAATGAAGCCATTGATTAGTGGTTTTGTAGATTTATGCTGTTGTGAGGGAATATATTCAGGGGGTTGACTAATTTTGAAATTGCAGAAATCATTCAAAGTTGCATTTTCAGTTACATTTGGGGAAATCACTTGAAACATTTGTTGTGTTGAGTGATTTCAATCACTTTTGTCTGATTTGTTCATTGCAAACAGCTGAAAGTCTGTACATTTTGCCAATAAACCTGATTTGCAATGAGTGTTGAATAATTAGGGCCCAAGCCCAAAGGGCGAAGGCCCTATTGTTTTCCTTAGGATTATTTATTATTATTATTATTATTATTAGGGCCCAAGCCTTGAAAAGGCGAAGGCCCTATTGTTTTCCTAAGGATTTTTTTTTTTTTTTTTCTCCTCTTTTATTTTTCTTACGACTATTCGGGCACTTTTGGGGCTCTTAACGTGCACGAAAACTCTTGAAACTTTGCACGCGGGTCAGAACCCGCGGCCATCAGGGTCGGGCTGAAGATGGTACCCGGGCGTGGCAGGGGGGCTCGACAGCGCCCCCTGGAACGGGGTCCGAAAACTTGGTCCATAAATCAAACACGCTTGTATGTAAGAATATGAAACTCGGTACACATGTAGATCTCCTCGGTTCATATATACTTCATGCTCTTACTTTTTACCCCAGCCCAACAGGAAGTCGGCTATTTAGGGTTGTTTGTAAAACGCATGCAATGGAATTTAAAGTACTTCTCCTAGAGAATTCAAAGAAATGCCACGAAACTCGGTCAGCATGAAGTCAAGACATTGAGAAAAAAAAATTGCGAGGGGATTTTTGATATCTCGAACGGTTTGGCCGTGGCGAGGAAACGAAATTATGGCGAGAAATGTGAAACAGGAAGTGTGTTATAACTTCTGCATACATTAACTGATCTTGATGAAACTTCAGCAGTGTGTTCGCTGTAAGAGGCCGATCACATGGATGTGACTATTGTGAGGCAAAGTTATAGCGCCACCAACTGGCAGCAGGAAGTGTGTCACTTTCAAAATGCTTCGAAATCACCCTCTTATTTTAACCCAATTTGTTTCAAACTTCATCTGTATAATGTAAACATACGCCAGATGTAGACCTGTGAATGGATTCTTGATACGGGCGTGGTGCAGGGACTCAGTAGCGCCACCTTTTGACAAAAGTGAGAGGGTTAGTTTCATAGTTTTACCTGCAATCTTAAAACTCGGTAGGCATATTGTTCAGATCAAGCCGGACAACTTTCTAATTTACAGATTTTGGTTCCGAACAACAGGAAGTCAGATATTTTGGTTTAAATGGGATGTTTTGGAGTAATCTCTGTCCCTCTCTCCCTCTCTCTGCATACCTCTGTGTCTGTGGGGGGAGGGGGATGTGTCTGTTTGAGTGACAAAGCTTTTAATTATTGTTGATCAAGGTTTCGGGGGCTTTTGGGGCCCTTAACATCCTCTAAAACTCTTGAAACTTTGCACACGGGTCAGAACCCGTGGCCATCAGGGCCGGACTGAAGCTGGTACCCGGGCGTGGCAGGGCGGACCGACAGCGCCCCCTGGACTGGGATTCGAACACTTGTCCATAAATCAAAGACACTTGCATGTAATAATATGAAACTCTGTACACTTATAGATCTCATTGGGTTAAACAACTTTCGTGCTCTAAGTTTTACGACATCCCAACAGGAAGCCGGCTATCATGGTTTGTTTGGAAACGCATACCCCTGAAATTCTATTTAATTCTCCTTGGGAATTGATCGGATTTCAAGCAAACTCGGTCAGCATGACGTCAAGACATTGATGATGCTAAATTCCGGAGGGATTTTTGATATCTCGGACGGTTTGGCCGTGGCGAGGAAATTAATTTTATGACTAAAAAAGGACACATAAAGTGTGTTATAACTTTGCTCGTTTTACCTACAGTTACAAAACTTGCCACGCATATTGTTCTCATCAAGCCAATCGACTTTCTAATTTAAAGTCATTAGCTCAGAGCAACAGAAAGTCAGATATTGTAGTTTGAATGGATTTCTTGTCCCCCTGCCATTCTGTTTGTGTGTGTGTGTGTGTGTGTGTGTGTGTGTGTGGGGGGGGGGGGGGTTAAATCCCCCTGTGTGAACTGTGTGTGTGTTTAAATCCCACTAAAGCCCCCTGGAACGCGGTCCGAAAACTGGGCCTATAAATCAAACACGCTTTCATGTAATAATTTGAAACTCAGTACACATATAGATCTCATCGGTTCATATATCCTTCATGCTCTTACTTTTTACGCCAGCCCAACAGGAAGTCGGCTATTTAGGGTTGTTTGGAAACGCATGCTCAGGAATTTGAAACACTTCTCCTAGGGAATTCCGCCGTTCGTCTCCAAACTCGGTGTGCATGAAGTCAAGAAATTGAGGATCCCAAATTGCGAACGGATTTTTGATATCTCGAACGGTGTGGCCGTGGCGAGGAAACGAATTTATGGCGAATAATGGAAACAGGAAGTGTGTTATAACTTCTTCATACATTGACTGATCTTGATGAAACTTCAGCAGTGTGTTCGCTGTAAGAGGCCGATCACATGGATGTGACTATTGTGAGTCAAAGTTATAGCGCCACCAACTGGCAGCAGGAAGTGTGTCACTTTCAAAATGCTTTGAAATCACCCTCTTATTTTTACCCGATTTGCTTCAAACTTCACTACTATAATGTAAACACACGCCAGATGTAGACCTGTGAATGGATTCTTGATATCTTAGATAATGTTGCCATGGCAACGCATCAAACTTTAATATTCTTTTCTTATGCTTTTGAGACTCTTAGCATGCCTGAAATTGCTTGAAATTGCATGAAACTCGACAGACAGATCAGATTTATTAGCCAGTAGACATGTGCAAAGTTTCAGAAACGGGCATGGTGCAGGGACTCAGTAGCGCCACCTTTTGACAAAAGTGGGGGTGTTAGTTTTATAGTTTTACCTACAATCATATAACTCAGTACGCATATTGTTCAGATCAAGCCGGACAACTTTCTAATTAACTGTCATTAGCTCAGACCAAGAGGAAGTCAGATATTTTAGTTTGAATGTGGATGTTTCTGAGAATTTTCTCTCCCTCTCCCTCTGACAGAGAGAATGCACCCTGCCATTCGTGTGTGTGTGTGTGTGTGTCTGTGTGGGGAGGGGGGGGGGGAGGGGCTCTTTTAGTTTAAACACAAAATTATACATAGGGCCATACTGCCCTCTTGTGTCCAAAATTATATTTATATATACATTATACATATATTTGGTATGTGACTTGAGGACCGAGAGCTTTTAAATACGGGACATTGATAATGGCCACGTGCAGAGCGCTCGAGGGAATTCCTATGGAAGTAGGAATTAACTAAAGTTCTGCTCGCTCATCGCCGTGGACGCGCACCGTTATGAATGCCCGTGCAGCCGTTAGTTTCATTTTAAAATTAGCGCCTTTTCTGGGGCCGATTGCTTGAATTGTGAGTTCAATAGCCTATTATTCTTCATGGAAACCACAACAACAAAAGAGTATAAAAGTTTGGTGTGAACGCAGCATAATGAACAAGCTGCGATCTCAAGATTGCAATGCTGGAGTGTGTGTGTGTGTGTGTGTGTGCGTGTGAGAGAGAGGCGCGGGCGAACTGTGTGTGTGTGTGTGTGTGTGTGTGTCTGTGTGGGGAGGGGGGGAGGGGCTCTTCGAGTGATAGTTAGTTTAAACACAAAATTATACATAGGGCCATACTGCCCTCTTGTGTCCAAAATGATATTTATACATATATTTGGCAAGCATGTGACTGAGGACCGAGAGCTTTTAAATACGGACGTCCACACGGACATTGATAAGGGTTGCGCTTGCAGAGCGCTTGAGGGAATTCCTATGGAAGTAGGAATGAACTAAAAAACGTTCGCTCAGCTCTGCTCGCTCGTCGCCATGGACGCGCACCATTATGAATGCCAGTGCAGCCGCATACTTTTTAGTGTCACTTTAAAATTAGTGCAATAACGGGGCCGATTGCTTGAATTGTGAGTTCAATAGTCTATTATTTTTCACGGAAAACACAACAACAAAAGAGTACAATGATAGATTCGCTTAAATAGGGGCTTTTACATAAAATAGCCTATTCCGTCATCATCTTTTCAGTCAGCTCTGCACTCTCGTGATTAATGAAATTTGACTCCTGTTGCTGATATTTGCTGCAACTTTCGTTCCGCTCACAATTTAGTAAGCAAACACGCTTCAAATGTGTTTTTATTTTATTTTTGTATATGTGTGTGTGTATATATATATATATATATATATATATATATATATATATATATATATATATATAAACCCATTTTATTCCTTTTTTTCAATTTAAGAATTATTTTTAAGTTTAAAAACAGCCAGAATGGTTGTTTAGTCAAAAATAATAATAATCCAAATCATATATAGTGCTATACTGCCCTCTTGTGTTCAAAATCAGGTAGGCCTATTGAATTTATATATATTTACATATTAGGGATGTTACTATGGGAATATTTTCCCACCGGTTAATCAACGTGTGATTGTGTAAACCAATTGTGTAAACCTCCCGCTGGGGGGTTTAAAAACACTAACTTGAAAGCGAAAGTATAATATGGACGTCCGCACGGACATTGAAATGGTGGCGCTCGAATGAATTCCTATGGAAGTAGAAATTAACTAAACGTTCGCTCTGTTCTGCTCGCTCGTCGCCATGGACGCGCACCATTATGAATGCCAGTGCAGCCGCATACTTTTTAGTGTCACTAAAATTAGTGCAATTTCGGGGGCCGATTGCTTGAATTGTGAGTTCAATAGTCTATTATTTTTCACGGAAAACACAACAATAAAAGAGTACAATGACAGATTCGCTTAAATAGGCGTTTTTACATAAAATAGCCTATTCCGTCATCATCTTTTCAGTCAGCTCTTCACTCTCGTGATTAATGAAATTTGACTCCTGTTGCTGATATTTGCTGCAACTTTCGTTCAGCTCACAATTTAGTAAGCAAACACGTTTCAAATGTGTTTTTATTTTATTTTTGTGTATGTGTGTGTATATATGTATGTATATATATAAATATAGCTTATGTTTCAAATATGAGTTAATTAACAATCGTTGGAAAGAATGATACTTTTAAACATAACACTAAACCGTCATTAGGTGTCGCCAGGCGACCGTCTTAATGAGCGAGTCATTGATTCATTCGTTTGAACGACTGAGTCATTCATGAATGAGATAGATGTTTATGGATTGATTGGTCATTGAATCTTTGAGTCAACCGATTCGTTCAAAATGCTGAAGCATTCAGTAATGAGAACGCGTTGCTGTGAGATGCGCGATGGTTCTGCTGTGATCTTTGTTTAACTATTTTCGCTGCTGAAACAGAAAAAAAGTCAATATTGCATCTAAAATGTAAGTGATTTGACTTGTGTGTGTGTGATTGTGTGTGTGATTGTGTCTGTTACAGTGATAAGAGTTTAACCCTTGTTAAACTTTAGGCCTTGTCTTTTTGGATATATATCTTTTTATATTAAAAAATAGTCATACAACCCATATATTTTAAATGTATTGTTTGCTTTAAATTACATTAAGATTGTATGTTTGGTAATTGAACCTGAATAAATTTTAAATGAATGTGCTATATTTCAGATCATATATTTGTTTTCCTTAAAATTTGAACTAACACTAACTTTATTCTCATCTGGATGATAGATTATTTATTTCTGTATAAAATAAAAACACATTTGATTTTTCTTTTTTAATCAATGTAGAATGTGTAACTGAAAAAATAAACAGATTAGGGCTCTGTTTGATGACAAGAAATGAAAACCAATGCGATATGATGAATGTCCAAAAGATGGCTCCCACAGACTGTTTTTAAATAGGATTGTTTGATATTTTTTGCTTTTAAACTGTGTGTGTGTGTGTGTGTGTGTGTGTAAGAGATTTTGGTTGGGTGACAGTTGTAGTTTACAGTTTGACAAGAGTTTATAGTTTGACAAAAGCACAATGTTGTGTTTTATTGCGAGTGTACACAAATATAAGTAAACACTTTGCAGTTTGAATAATGTCCTGTATGAACAAAAGGACGGAGTATGTCTTTATGTCTACATTGTTCAATTACGCCACACACACACACACACACACACACACACACACACACACACACACACACACACACACACACACAAACACTATTTTTCTAATCAGATCAGGCAAGTAATATTCTGTCTTGTCTCTTAAAAAAACAATATATATATATTTATGTATATATATATATATATATATATATATGTGTGTGTGTGTGTGTGTGTGTGTGTGTATATATATAAATATAGCTGCGAGCAGCGATGAAAGGGCCAAAGCCGGCGGCACCGCCACCCCGGTTATAGCGCCACCAACTGGCAGCAGGAAGTCTGTCACTTTCAAAAAGCTTTGAAATCACCTGATTGCTTCAAACTTCACTACTATGATGTAAACACACGGCAGATGAAGACCTGGATGTAGACCTGACCTTTCAGAAGGTTGCTCTCGCATACTTTGTGGTTGACATGTGCCCTCAATGCACACTTTTGCAGAGCCCACACTGATACAAGCTCTACAGCACACTTCTTTTCGACAGTCAAAGCAGGGTTACGTTTTTGCACGTTGTGCACAATAACCCTAAAGGCACCAGGGTGGCGGTGCCACCGGCTTTATATATATATATATATATATATAAATAAATATAGCTGCGAGCAGCGATGAAGGGCCAAAGCCGGTGGTACCGCCACCCCGGTGCCTTTAGGTAACTAAAGGCACCGGGGTTGCGGTGCCACCGGCTTGGGCCCGTAATCGCTGCTCGCAGCTATATTTATTATTATTTTTTTTTTTTTACTACCTTTTGGACACTTTTGGAGGCCTTAACATGCTCAAAAACTCCTGAAACTTTGCACACATGTCAGAACCCGCGGCCATCAGGGCCGGGCTGAAGATGGTACCCGGGCGTGGCAGGGGGGCTCGACAGCGCCCCCTGGAACGGGGTCCGAAAACATGGTCCATAAATCAAACACGCTTGCATGTAATAATATGAAACTCGGTACACATGTAGATCTCCTCGTTTCATATATACTTCACACTCTTACTTTTTACCCCAGCCCAACAGGAAGTCGGCTATTTAGGGTTGTTGGTAAAACACACGCAATGGAATGTGAAATACTCCTCCTAGAGAATTCAAACAAACGGCACGAAACTCGGTCAGCATGAAGTCAAGACATTGAGGATGAAAGTTTGCGAGGGGATTTTTGATATCTCGAACGGTTTGGCCGTGGCGAGGAAACAAAATTATGGCGAGAAACGTGAAACAGGAAGTGCGTTATAACTACTGCATACATTAACTGATCTTGATGAAACTTCAGCAGTGTGATCGCTGTAAGAGGCCGATCACATGGATGTGACTATTGTGAGTCAAAGTTATAGCGCCACCAACTGGCAGCAGGAAGTGTGTCACTTTCTAAATGCTTTTGACAAAAGTGGGGGGGTTAGTTTTATCTACAGTAACAAAACTCGATATGTATATTGTACTCTTCGAGCCGGACAACTTTCTAATTTACCGTAATTAGCTACGACCAACAGGAAGTCAGATATTTTGGTTTGAATGTGGATTTCAGATTCTGAGTTTTTAGCTTCTCCTCCTAAGTAGTTTATTTTATTCATGCCAAACTTTTTCAACATGATGAAAATACATTGAAGATGCTAAATTGTGAACAGATATTGAATATCTCAAACGGTTTTGCTATGGTTGAGGGATTCAAGTAATGTCAAAAAAAGAATCAGGGCATGTCTCATATCTTTCTAAAATGTAATTATACACCATTTATTTTTATATAAAATTATACAAATATTAGAACTAAACCCATTTTATTCCTTTTTTTCAATTTAAGAATTATTTTTAAGTTTAAAAACAGCCAGAATGGTTGTTTAGTCAAAAATAATAATAATCCAAATCATATATAGTGCTATACTGCCCTCTTGTGTTCAAAATCAGGTAGGCCTATTGAATTTATATATATTTATATATTAGGGATGTTACTATGGGAATATTTTCCCACCGGTTAATCAACGTGTGATTGTGTAAACCAATTGTGTAAACCTCCCGCTGGGGGGTTTAAAAACACTAACTTGAAAGCGAAAGTATAATATGGACGTCCGCACGGACATTGAAATGGTGGCGCTCGAATGAATTCCTATGGAAGTAGAAATTAACTAAACGTTCGCTCTGTTCTGCTCGCTCGTCGCCATGGACGCGCACCATTATGAATGCCAGTGCAGCCGCATACTTTTTAGTGTCACTAAAATTAGTGCAATTTCGGGGGCCGATTGCTTGAATTGTGAGTTCAATAGTCTATTATTTTTCACGGAAAACACAACAATAAAAGAGTACAATGACAGATTCGCTTAAATAGGCGTTTTTACATAAAATAGCCTATTCCGTCATCATCTTTTCAGTCAGCTCTTCACTCTCGTGATTAATGAAATTTGACTCCTGTTGCTGATATTTGCTGCAACTTTCGTTCAGCTCACAATTTAGTAAGCAAACACATTTCAAATGTGTTTTTATTTTATTTTTGTGTATGTCTGTGTATATGTATGTATATATATAAATATAGCTTATGTTTCAAATATGAGTTAATTAACAATCGTTGGAAAGAATGATACTTTTAAACATAACACTAAACCGTCAGTAGGTGTCGCCAGGCGACCGTCTTAATGAGCGAGTCATTGATTCATTCGTTTGAACGACTGAGTCATTCATGAATGAGATAGATGTTTATGGATTGATTGGTCATTGAATCTTTGAGTCAACCGATTCGTTCAAAATGCTGAATCATTCAGTAATGAGAACGCGTTGCTGTGAGATGCGCGATGGTTCTGCTGTGATCTTTGTTTAACTATTTTCGCTGCTGAAACAGAAAAAAAGTCAATATTGCATGTAAAATGTAAGTGATTTGACTTGTGTGTGTGTGTGTGTGATTGTGTGTGTGATTGTGTCTGTTACAGTGATAAGAGTTTAACCCTTGTTAAACTTTAGGCCTTGTCTTTTTGGATATATATCTTTTTATATTAAAAAATAGTCATACAACCCATATATTTTAAATGTATTGTTTGCTTTAAATTACATTAAGATTGTATGTTTGGTAATTGAACCTGAATGAATTTTAAATGAATGTGCTATATTTCAGATCATATATTTGTTTTCCTTAAAATTTGAACTAACACTAACTTTATTCTCATCTGAATGATAGATTATTTATTTCTGTATAAAATAAAAACACATTTGATTTTTCTTTTTTAATCAATGTAGAATGTGTAACTGAAAAAATAAACAGATTAGGGCTCTGTTTGATGACAAGAAATGAAAACCAATGCGATATGATGAATGTCCAAAAGATGGCTCCCACAGACTGTTTTTAAATAGGATTGTTTGATATTTTTTGCTTTTAAACTGTGTGTGTGTGTGTAAGAGATTTTGGTTGGGTGACAGTTGTAGTTTACAGTTTGACAAGAGTTTATAGCTTGACAAAAGCACAATGTTGTGTTTTATTGCAAGTGTACACAAATATAAGTAAACACTTTGCAGTTTGAATAATGTCCTGTATGAACAAAAGGACGGAGTATGTTTTTATGACTGCATTGTTCAATTACGCCACACACACACACACACACACACACACAAACACACACACACACACACACACACACACACACACACACAAACACTATTTTTCTAATCAGATCAGGCAAGTAATATTCTGTCTTGTCTCTTAAAAAAACAATATATATATATTTATGTATATATATATATATATATATATATATATATATATATATATGTGTATGTGTGTGTGTGTTTGTGTGTGTATATATATAAATATAGCTGCGAGCAGCGATGAAAGGGCCAAAGCCGGCGGCACCGCCACCCCGGTTATAGCGCCACCAACTGGCAGCAGGAAGTCTGTCACTTTCAAAAAGCTTTGAAATCACCTGATTGCTTCAAACTTCACTACTATGATGTAAACACACGGCAGATGTAGACCTGGATGTAGACCTGACCTTTCAGAAGGTTGCTCTCGCATACTTTGTGGTTGATATGTGCCCTCAATGCACACTTTTGCAGAGCCCACACTGATACAAGCTCTACAGCACACTTCTTTTCGACAGTCAAAGCAGGGTTACGTTTTTGCACGTCGTGCACAATAACCCTAAAGGCACCAGGGTGGCGGTGCCACCGGCTTTATATATATATATATATATATATAAATATAGCTGCGAGCAGCGATGAAGGGCCAAAGCCGGTGGTACCGCCACCCCGGTGCCTTTAGGTAACTAAAGGCACCGGGGTTGCGGTGCCACCGGCTTGGGCCCGTAATCGCTGCTCGCAGCTATATTTATATATATATATACATATTTTCAATTGCAACTGTATATACACTGCTGTTCAAAAGTTTTGGATCGGTAAGATTTTTAATGTTTTTGAAAGAAGTCTCTTCTCCTCACTAAGGCTGCATTTATTTGATTGTCATATTTAACAATAATTTTTTGTATTTTTAATGAAAATCATCTATTTTCTATGTGAATATACAGTAAAGTGTAATTTATTCCTGTGATCAAAGCTGTATTTTCAGCATCATTACTCCAGTCTTCAGTGTCACATGATCCTTCAGAAATCACTCTAATATGAGGATCTGATGCTCAAGAAACAGTTATGATTATCAATGTTGAAAACAGTTGTGTACACATATTTTTTGCATGATTTTTTAATGAATAGAAAGTCCCAAAGAACAGCATTTATCTGTTTTGTATTTTTAATAAAACAAATGCAGCCTTGGTGAGCTTTCAAAAACATAAAAAATCTTACTGATCCAAAACTTTTGAACAGCAGTGTATTTATATACACACGTCTAATCCACAACAATAATAATTTTTTACAGTGTAACTTTGTCAAAACACTTCCTAACTAGTGAAGTGAGCATAATAATGCAATTGCAGGAACACGCCTCGTATCTGTCAGCCAATGGGAATCCAGCATTCAGCAGTGTAAGCAGAATTCACTCAGTGCTTGTGTTAGTAATATGTTTTTTTGTTTCTTCTCCAGACTGTGAGCCGTCACTTCCGGAATATTCCAGTCAACGAGAAGGAAACGCTCACATACTTTATTTATATGGTGAAGAGCAGTAAAAGCCGGCTGGACCAGAAGTCAGAAGGAAGCAAACAAGTGGAATAAGATCTCGGATACACACGCGTGTCTCGACTCATGTTAGCTGGCTTTACATCCCTGTTTGAATGCTTTCTGTGCAGACGCTGTGTTTTCTGTACGTATGTCCAACATCAGGTGACATTATGGGAGTCACTGCAAATAAGTGCAGAATGATGATGATGGAGGGTAACCGCTTCAACTTCTGTGCCAAACACCAATAAAACCACCGCTGTTTGAGTGACGAACATCACAGAGAGGACCTGAATGAAACCACGAGAGACACTGAATGACTGCTAATGCCAAAACTCCCAGAAGAGCCGGTTTCCTTCATACTGCCGTAGAGGGTTTTGTTTCTGTTCTTTTGCTTTCAGCTCCGTGTCTCTGCTTTTATATGACTGCTGTATATCTGCTCTTTATTGCATTTTTTGTAGATTGTAATGTTAGTTTTCTTCCTTTCTTTGTTTGAAATAATCAGAGTAAATACAGTTCTTGTGGCACTACTAATATTTTCGTTTATTATTTTTTAAATGCATTTCACCTGTGGCATCTCACATGATCGTGTGTGTGTATTAGTGCCGTCAAATCGATTAATCGCGATTTATCACATTTAACATAAGTGTGTTTGTGTATATATTTTATACGTGTGTGTATATATATATTAGAACACATTACACATGCACACTTGCACACACTTTATATAAACAAACTTTTATGTTAGATGTGATTTATTGATTTGATGGCACTAATATATATATACAGTATATCCAGAGATAAGTCCAATCATTGGGGAATATATGATTGATTCACATTTCAAATAAATGTGAACATGAGTTGCTTATGGGTCAGTGACATAAGAAGTAAAAACATCACAAATTAACACCTTTTCACCTGACTGATTGCACCTGCAGTAGGGGGCGTGTCCAGTCATGATGGGGAGGAGAGTGAGCCAATCAGCAGTAGGGGGTGTGTCCTCTTGTGATTGGGAAGGAGAGAGTGAGCCAATCAGCAGTAGGGGGCGTGTCCTCTCGTGGTTGGGAAGGAGAGAGTGAGCCAATCAGCAGTAGGGGGCGTGTCCTCTTGTGATTGGGAAGGAGAGAGTGAGCCAATCAGCAGTAGGGGGCGTGTCCTCTTGTGATTGGGAAGGAGAGAGTGAGCCAATCAGCAGTAGGGGGCGTGTCCTCTCGTGGTTGGGGAGGAGAGAGAGTGACGATAGGCTAATTTATTCTGCGCAGCTTCTCCAGAGCGGCTCACGAGCTCTGATGACACAACTGTTCCACGATTGGCCGAATCCACCACATGACAACGATAACGCGTGTTTTGTGTTTGTTCTCACACCTTCAGTTCCACTAAAGCACACAAATCTGTTTTTTAAAACAGTAAAATCTCTTTTCATGTAGTGGCAATGTTATGTTGTGTCATGTTTATCAAAATAAAAAGTAGAAGCAGATAATTAGTTCTATAACTTTTGTGGGGGAAAAAACAATTCTGGAGCATTGCAAGAAAAAGCCTTTCAATGGTTTTAGGTTTACAGAGAGGATAATAGAGAGACAACCAGCAGAGCGGAGAGAACAGGAAGGTATGGATGGTGTACTGTAACCAAATCACAAATGTAAACTGGAGACAACTTTATAAGTTAAAATAAGAACCAATGCGTGCACTGGAAGCCAGTGCAGTTGAAGAACCACAGGCGTGAAGATTTGTAAGTCAAGACACAAGTAGCTGAATTTTTGTATTTATCGCAACCAAACAGAATTTGATGGTAGACCCTGAAAAAAGTAAATGACAGTAATCAAACCTCCTTTATGTAATAAAGGCATGAATAAGCCTTTTTGCATCGGGCCTTGAAAGAAAAGATCTAATATAGACAATATTGTGAAGACACTTTTTTTTTTTGGAACATTAAAAATCACACCCAAATTCTACACCTGGACAGAAGGGGAAATTAGGCTATTGTCCATGGCAAGATTTAAGTTCTTACACTTGTTAACATTAATTGAAGTGTCAATTAACAAAATATCAGTTTTAGAACAATTTAAGAAAGTTATGTTTCATCCACGCCTTTATTTCCAGCAAACAAGCAGAGAGTTAAAGAGCAGAAGTGAAATCAGGCTGAGTGCTAATATAAATCATTTCAGGTTACGAGTGTAACCCTTGTTCCCTGAGAAGGGAACGAGACGCTGTGTCAAGGACTGTGATGGAGACCCAATGTTACTTCTCTATCCCTCAAAATTGTGTCCTTATTGTTAATAATAATAATAATTCATTATATTTATATAGCGCTTGTCTTGGCACTCAAAGAGCTTTACATGGAAGGGGGAATCTCCTCAACCACCACTAATGTGCAGCTCCACCTGGATGAGGCGACGGCAGCCATATTGCGCCAGAACGCCCACCACACACCAGCTTACTGGTGGAGAGGAGACAGAGTCATGAAGCCAATCAGTATATGGGGATGATTAGGAGGCCATGATGGACAGAGGCCAATGGGCAAATTTGGCCACTATGCCGGTGTTACCTACTCGTTTCGAAAGACTTCTCAAAGGATTTTTTTGTGACCACAGAGAGTCAGGACCTCGGTTTAACGTCTCATCCGAAGGACGGTGCAGTACAGTGTCCCCGTCACTACACTGGGGCGTTAGGACCCACACAGACCCCAGGGAGAGCGCCCCCTGCTGGCCTCACTAACACCTCTTCCAGCAGCAACATGGTTTTCCCAGAAGGTCTCCCATCCAGGTACTGACCAGGCTCAGCCCTGCTTAGCTTCAGTGGGCAACCAGTCTTGGGCTACAGGATGATATGGCAGCTGGCTTTATTCTTTATATCATGCATCATAATATAATTGTTCATGTGGGTTTTTTAGTGTTTTATTTCCTGTTGTTAGAAGAGTGGGCCTAACCTCTAGGTATGTGCACACCCTGGGAGGCCGTACAATTATTATTTAAAATTAACTAATTAAGGACATATCAGTTGTGCAAATTACAATATTTATTGAACAGAGAGTGGTTTGGAGCTTAAGGCAAAGGTGTTAATGCTGCTTGAGCATGAGAAACTTCAGTCTCCAACAGTTAGTTAAAGAAGTTAGTGCTAGGTTTAGTACGTCAACAGTGCTTGTTTTTAGACAGTTTTTGTATCCTTTTTTTTGCTCTTATCCACTGTTGTATGGATCTTTTGCACTTCCTTGCCTTTAAAGGGGTCATCGGATGCAAAATTCACTTTTATATTGTGTTTGCATATAAATGTGTGTTTGCAGTGTGTGGACACAACCACCATACAATGAAAAAAATCCATTCACTCCATCCTTTTTTTAATCCTTCAAAAGTCTAAACACTCTCAATAATCAAGCCGTTTGGATTTTCTAAGCAATATGTCATATTGCTCATGCTCCGCCCAACACCACTGACGGACTGTCCCATAATAGCATATTTCCGCCCTCAGCCATTTGTATACTGTCCACCAAGACAGCACTTTATGTGCCTTGTGATGACGCCCCCAATGGAAGAGAAGGGGGGTGGGGGGGTGAGCAGTTTCTCATGATCATTTAAAGAGACATGCATCGAAACGGGTCGCTGTGAACAGAGCTATTTTTGAGGATGTAAAAAGGGTGTTTTTTACACAACCATTAAGGAATTTTAACCAAAGTATGTTACAAACATTACATTAAGACCCTAAAGAATAATACCAACTTGTGGAAAATGGGCATCTGATGACCCCTTTAAAGTATTAAACTTCTTTAGAAACAACCTTTAAACGGATGCCTGGTGTGATTCTCCTTGTGACCGCTCTGGTCTCTATGACAAGGACACTTTGGGAAAACCTCTGCTTGATCGCGTCTGAAGCACGTTTGTCAACTCAATCCAATGGCAAGAGTGAACGTTACAGGCGGGTGACGTCATGACCAGGAAAGCATAAAAGCACATCCAGAATGGCCAGCGATACCTTCAGTTTGCCGAATTAAGTCGATCACAGGGATGAAGAAAGTGTGGCAGGATGCTGCAGCATCTCGTTCCCATCTCAGGGAACAATGGTTACAGTCGTAACCTGAGACTTTCCTTTTCGAGGGAACCCGCACTGCGTCAAGGATGCTTTGAGAACAACAAGGCCCAAAGGCCATGCTTACAAGTGCCTGTCTGTGTGTTATGTTCTGTTGTTTATCTGGGGAAAGAGAGACCTCTTGTGGTGGCTCCTAACGTAGCGTAATGTTTACATTTTACTAGTAGTTTGCGTCAGTTCTATGGCTCTCAGGTGAAGTAAACGGTCTCATATTTTTTCTCTCTCGATTTCATTTGGCCTGAATAAACGTTTGCCTGTAAGTACGAAGTCATTCAGTTATCTTGACATCTAGCACTAAGAATACTAGTAGCGAAATACTTTAATGCAGTGAGTTCGTTCTAAATGTGTATTTTGATCACATATGCTAAACATTAGCTTCGTAATGTAATTTCCCATTGAAGTTAACATTATGCTAGCGCATTTGTTTTATATGTTTTAATACACTATATTTCAATATTGTTCTTCAACAACTTCTGTATCCGAATGAAATTCTGAAATGTATTGTTCTTTGCAGTTTTACAGTGCTCTCTGAGTAAAGTTTGGAAAGGATACACAAGCTTCATTCTTTGTCTTGGGGAAACTGTTAGCTATCTGCCGAGCTGATGTAACAGGCTAGGCCGTGCCATACACACACAGAAGCGGGGGCAGAACACTGTGTAAATACTGAAAGCACAACTAAGATATGACCACCTGTAAACCTGGGACACACAAGGTTCAGCTTTTCCTGGTCATGATCTCTTAAGGGAGGAAGGCAGAAGGCTTGCAAAACAATAGCCCGGCTTTGGGTAAAGGAATGCCTTGACCATCCCCGGTGCGAAATCAAGAAACGTAGGGGAACGACAAGGCCTGGAGATCTCCTTCTCTTTTAAGAGAAGTTATGGCTAGAAGAAACACTGTCTTTAAGGTCAGAACTTTTTCTGAAACAGTCTCAAGGGGTTTGAAGGAAGCCGTAGATAATCCTTCTAACACAATAGCCTGGTCCCAGGCTGGAACTCTGGTATGAATTGCAGGCCTCAGCCTCGAAGAGCTACAGGAGAAACGTGTCACCAATGGGTTTCAACCCACAGATGCGCCACCCAAAGAGATACGATAAGCAGCTTTGGCCACCATGTACACCTTCAGTGAAAATTATCTTGCAGAAACTCTAGCACTGAAACAACCAGGCAGTTTACTGGATCCCACTGCGATCCAGTAAAGAAGCGAAAACTCCCCACTTCAAGGCATAAGGTTTACTTGTGGATGGAGCTCTGGAATAAAGTATGGTCTCAACAACCTCAGTTGAGAGACCTGGGTCTATGAGTTGGCCGCATTAGAGGCCAAACCCACAGGTTCCATATCTCTGGGCGGGGGTGAAGGACCGTGCCACCCGCATGAGACAGAGGGTCCCTACTGACTGGAATCCCAAGGGAGAGCCTTCGAGCAGGGACACTAGGTCAGAGAAGCACACTCGCCTCGGCCAGTATGGCGCTAGTAGTATTAGACTTATTCTATCCCGGCTGACCTTCTCCAGAACTTCTAGGAACAGAGCAATCGGGGGGAAAGCATACAGACGTAGCCTCAGCCATATCTGTACCATGGTATCCACCAAGGCTTTCTCCATATCTCCAAGGTTTTCACAGACACCTGCACATGACCTTGATCATATGAAGTGGGTTCCCCCTCGGGGAAAACCCCTTGGTCTTGAGCCACCACTGCAATGGTCAAAGCAGTGCAAAAGGTATCACGTTGGATGAAGCTGCCATCAGACCCAACAGCCTCTGAAACTGTTTTACAGTGGCTATGTTTACATGCACAACTTTTGTTACATTCGGAGTTAATTAATTCAGATTGATGAATCTGAATGTAGTTGTGGTGAGGGGGGCATGGTTTAGCGAGGTCTGTGACAGGAGAGAGCCGGGAGACAAGTGGTGCGTAAGTGGGTAAAGTTTAAATGACAAACACCTGCGTCTTGTTTCAGTAATTGGCATGGAGAGACTGGATAAAGACCAAGGGAGAGAGAGATGAACTGAGTCTCAGTTAAGCTGACCATGTCCTCTTTCTTCCTTATTATTTGAACGGCTCTGCAGGTAGGACATAATTTTTGTCTAGAAAAACCTGGTCGTTAACAAGTGGGTTGTCAGTTGTCAGTCCAATGCGCTTAACAAAACAGGTTGTCAGTGGATATTTAACGTCACGCCCAACATGTAAACTCAACTACTCACTAGCTATCTCAGCCTAATTTTTGTTTATAATCACAAATGCAATACACAACAACTCTGAACTTCTCCAAGGGTTCCCCTTGTCAAAAACAATCAAACTTCACTACTAACTTTAGATTAAACTACTTTAATAAAGGAAATTCCATATTTTGCTTAGTCGAATATCAAATTATTTACAAGTCATTGATCATCTGAACATGAACATTTGCTCATTTAGACACCTTCGGGGAATGCTTTTTCTTATGCTCCTGTAGACTAGATAATCCAGAGAAACCCTTCCCACATGAAGAGCATTGGTGCGGCTTCTTTCCGGTATGAACTCTTTGGTGTCCTTTTAAGCCACTGGATGCAGTGAAGGTCTTCCCACAGAGTGAGCACTTGTACGGTTTCTCTCCAGTATGAACTCTCTGGTGTCTTTTTAAGCAACCGGATGCAGTGAAGGTCTTCCCACTGAGTGAGCACTTGTACGGTTTCTCTCCAGTATGAACTCTCTGGTGTCTTTTTAAGCCACCGGATACAGTGAAGGTCTTCCCACTGAGTGAGCACTTGTACGGTTTCTCTCCAGTATGAACTCTCTGGTGTCTTTTTAAGCCACCGGATACAGTGAAGGTCTTCCCACTGAGTGAGCACTTGTACGGTTTTTCTCCAGTATGAACTCTCTGGTGTCTTTTTAAGCCACCGGATACAGTGAAGGTCTTCCCACTGAGTGAGCACTTGTACGGTTTCTCTCCAGTATGAACTCTCTGGTGTCTTTTTAAGCCACCGGATACAGTGAAGGTCTTCCCACTGAGTGAGCACTTGTATGGTTTCTCTCCAGTATGAACTCTCTGGTGTCCTTTTAAGCCACCGGATACAGTGAAGGTCTTCCCACTGAGTGAGCACTTGTACGGTTTCTCTCCAGTATGAACTCTCTGGTGTCTTTTTAAGCCACCGGATGTAGTGAAGGTCTTCCCACAGAGTGAGCACTTGTACGGTTTCTCTCCAGTATGAACTCTCTGGTGTCTTTTTAAGCAACCGGATGCAGTGAAGGTCTTCCCACTGAGTGAGCACTTGTACGGTCTCTCTCCAGTATGAACTCTCTGGTGTCCTTTTAAGCCACCGGATACAGTGAAGGTCTTCCCACAGAGTGAGCACTTGTACGGTTTCTCTCAGGTATGAACTCTCTGGTGTCTTTTTAAGCCCTTGGATGTAGTGAAGGTCTTCCCACTGAGTGAGCACTTGTACGGTTTCTCTCCAGTATGAACTCTCTGGTGTCCTTTTAAGCCACCGGATGCAGAGAAGGTGGCTTGTGTGGTTTCTCTCCAGTATGAACTCTCTGGTGTCCTTTTAAGCCACCAGATGTAGTGAAGGTCTTCCCACAGAGTGAGCACTTGTACGGTTTCTCTCAGGTATGAACTCTCTGGTGTCTTTTTAAGCCCTTGGATGTAGTGAAGGTCTTCCCACTGAGTGAGCACTTGTACGGTTTCTCTCCAGTATGAACTCTCTGGTGTCCTTTTAAGCCACCGGATGTAGTGAAGGTCTTCCCACAGAGTGAGCACTTGTACGGTTTCTCTCCAGTATGAACTCTCTGGTGTCTTTTTAAGCCACCGGATACAGTGAAGGTCTTCCCACAGAGTGAGCACTTGTACGGTTTCTCTCCAGTATGAACTCTCTGGTGTCTTTTTAAGCCCTTGGATGTAGTGAAGGTCTTCCCACTGAGTGAGCACTTGTACGGTTTATCTCCAGTTTCTCTTCTGTCCTTTTAAGCCACCGGATGCAGAACTCTCTGGTGTCTTTTTAAGCCCTTGGATGTAGTGAAGGTCTTCCCACTGAGTGAGCACTTGTACGGTTTCTCTCCAGTTTCTCTTCTGTCCTTTTAAGCCACCGGATGCAGAGAAGGTGGCTTGTGTGGTTTCTCTCCAGTATGAACTCTCTGGTGTCCTTTTAAGCCACCGGATGTAGTGAAGGTCTTCCCACAGAGTGAGCACTTGTACGGTTTCTCTCCAGTATGAACTCTCTGGTGTCTTTTTAAGCCACCGGATGTAGTGAAGGTCTTCCCACAGAGTGAGCACTTGTACGGTTTCTCTCCAGTATGAACTCTCTGGTGTCTTTTTAAGCAACCGGATGCAGTGAAGGTCTTCCCACAGAGTGAGCACTTGTACGGTTTCTCTCCGGTATGGACTCTCTGGTGTCTTTTTAAGCAACCGGATGTAGTTAAGGTCTTCCCACAGAGTGAGCACTTGTACGGTTTCTCTCCAGTATGAACTCCCTGGTGTCCTTTTAAGCTACCAGATGTAGTGAAGGTCTTCCCACAGAGTGAGCACTTGTACGGTTTCTCTCCAGTATGAACTCCCTGGTGTCTTTTTAAGCCACCGGATGTAGTGAAGGTCTTCCCACAGAGTGAGCACTTGTACGGTTTCTCTCCAGTATGAACTCTCTGGTGTCTTTTTAAGCCACTGGATGCAGTGAAGGTCTTCCCACAGTCAAAGCACATATAAGGTTTCACCCCAGTATGAATACGCTCATGCAGTTCTAAAATTTGCAGATATATAAAACTCTTTCCACACAAAGAACAAAAGTGAGGCTTCACACCAGCATGAACTTTGAGGTGTTTTCTTAAGCTTGATACCCCAACAAATGTTTTATCACACTGATCACAGCTGAACGATTTCACTCCAGAGTGAGAGCGCAGATGATCTTCGAGATTGCTTTTGGTTGTGAAACTCTTTCCACACTGAGTGTATGTGAACGGTTTTTCTCCAGTGTGAATAATCATGTGTTTTTTTAGGCCTTCTTTCCGAACAAAACTCTTTCCACACTGAGTGCATGTGAACGTTTTTTCTCCAGTGTGAATAATCATGTGTTGTTTTAAGCCTCCTTTCCGAATGAAACTCTTTCCACACTGAGAGCAGGTGATAGATCCTTTGACTCCAGTTTTTCCAGCTTGTTTCGGTGTGAAACTCTTTTCAGTCTGTGAAACAACAGTGTTTCCATCTTCAGGTTTTTGAAACCGATGGTGTTTGTCTTCATTCACTTCCATTGAGTCTAAAATATTAACATAGAGCATTAAATTCTCAAAATTCAAATAAATGAGGACAAATGTGAAGATAGATATAAAGAGGAAGTTTTAAAAGTATTTTTATTAAATGTATTTTTATTTTTTAAATGTTCTTTAAAAATGAAAACAATGAGTTAACCCAAAAAGTACCAGTTTTAAGTCAATTTAAAACGATGCCCGTATCTTCACAGACTTACTATACCATACCATCAATTGATGCGATTATACAAATACTGTATTTGACGCATACGAAAAAAAAACGCATACGAAAATTTCGGACTCAGTGTGCAAGGGCCTTAAGACTGAACGCTTGCACAGCTGGTCGCGCGGCGAACACAGTGGTGGCTAACTGTGGTGGCAGGCCCATTTCCCCAGGGGGAGGGGGCGTGGCCCATGAGTGATATTCCCATGGCCACGCCCCCTTGCCCGAGGTGTTTAAACCTCCCCTAAGTATTATAATATGAAAGGCTCCAATAGGAGCGGCAAATCGATTATACGCTTCCCGTGCGCAGAATGATGCACTTGAAGCAACGTTAAGTCACAGCGTGCAGCTTTTCAAAGCGAAGAGATTATATCTATCTATGCTTAGTGTATTCTATCTATCCAACAGTTTACTGAGCCTTTTCTTTTAACGGTTTATTGTGCCTTTTCTTTTAACAGTTTTAAATTTCAGTTACAGTGCGTATGAAGAACAATTCATAGCGCACTCTACTCCAGTGCTGTTATCGAACAGACACCACAGACAACAGACGGGAGAAAGGAATGTGATTTAGAAAGGGCGATAAACTCCAGCAAGATAACGTCATTTTATGCAAACCATAAACCTTTATCTACAAATAAAGAATAATAATGGGAACATTGATCTTGACGAGAGTGTCGTCGTGTTACTGTCGTAACCGAACGTGACGCACTGTTTGAATGCTGAATGGAGAATGACTGAGGAGAGATGAGTTAATATTCATTTTACCTCACATTATGCTATTGAATGACTTTAGAAGTCTTGGAATATAGTGCGAAAACTTTATTGTGCTTTACAATATTTTTTATGCCTTTAGTGGGACTTAACAAATTACACAATAGTATGCACAAAATCGGACCTCACTGAGAAGCTGCCGTGGTGGGATGATTTTTAAGTGTGGCAGCCCACCACGGCAGAATGAATGTAGCAGAAAAACTGAAAATTGTTGATTATTCCCTTGGAATTGTAATTGCGATTATTAACCCTCTGGGGTCCGCAATCACGCCGGCGTGATCTGCTCGCTTTTTTTCTTATCAGTGCAAAAGAGACTCAAAATACTCAGTTGATTTTGATCTTACATTTAAGTGTTATACATCATTAGATCCTGTTAAGTTTCTATTTTTTTTGTGGATACTCACAATAAAAACAAAGTGTTGTGCTTTTCACCAAATAAAGAAAAACAAACATGATGCGAGTTCTGCGTTCTCTCTGTCAGTGAAGTCCATTCTGAAACGCGTCCTAAGATTAACTGTAACTCCGCGAATACTTGTCACACAGGCACGAGAGATTTTTCTTTATGAAGCTTGAATTCTCTTCTTTTAAATGAAGTAATTTATATAAAAAACAAATATTCTCAGTTTATGCAATCTGTATGAAAAGAGAGTGCTGTCAGTATTTTTTTCCCCAGCTCATTACACTTCATTACGCGTTAATCTGACACGCCCACGGAGGACGCGCGCTATTCAAACGCAAATGTGAGGCAAGCCATGACAATGCCCACATCAGCCGTTCCACCGCGGCGGTAAAATGTGTGGTGTATTTGCTGCCTTTTACCGCTAAGAGGCGCTACAATCATAAAAGTGTTCGTTTATTCCGGTTTATTCTCCCTAATGCGTAATCTGCTGCCGCACCGCGCTGATTCAGAGCGATTGAAAGCTGGTAGCAGAAGAATTCAACAAGTGAAACGTAGTTAAAATAATTCATAATCACAATACTGAATAGTGTTGTCACGATATCAAAATTATTGTTTCGATACCGATACCAAGTCAAGAATTGCGATTTCGATACTTTTTCGATACTTTTCCTGAAAAGGGAGAAACACTCAAATATCCTTGCTGTGCTTTATTTTAAAACTGGGACAACATTCCAATTATAACACACTAATAAATGAACATATGAACAGCAGCAGATAGGCTATATTAACCATTTGAACAAAATATGAAAAATATAAAAAATACATTAGAGCAGCATTATCTCAGTTATCATAAGAAACATAAGATTTTATCAATATCAATGCCATGACGATTCTGCTTATCGATCAGATTCTTTAACGATTCTCTTATCGATTCATGATAGCACTGTGTGGAAAAAAGTAGTCATATGCTTTTTCGGGGGGAAAAACAAGTGTTTTTATTTGTTTTATGTAATTTATGTGATAAATGAACTCTTATTACGAAGTGTTAACGATTAGTTATACACCGATTCAGACAGATCAGTTGTTTTAACCATTCATTAAAACGAATCGGTTCAAATGAGTCATTAGTTCGCGAATTGGACGTGTCATTATCGGACTTGTGCGCGTTGTGTGATTATCCAGGCGGTTAGGACATCCCACTGTCATCACAGAAAACATTTCATGACTGGATAGTTTTTTTCGTTTATTTAAAGTGTGGTTTATGTCAGCTGAATGTGCGGATTGATTCAGAGAAGATAAGGCAACGTATTTTACCACAATTTACACCCAGCAGTAATTCAGGGAAAAAAAAAACTCCGAATGCTCCACATGAAACTTTAGTCTCCCGACCTTACCGTCGTGTCGAATTATTTTGATTAATATGTGCGAGGGAGAGAGAGAGGAAGACAGCGCTTAGTTTTGAGACGGTGAAGCCTTGATTATACTTTCGCCTGGCTCCGCAGAGAGAGAGAGAGTGCGCGCGCGCGACCGGGGCTCGCTCGCTCTCTCTCTCTCTCTCTGCTCGTTCAGTTCACGCGCCCTGTCACACGCGCATGAGGAGAAAAACACAGACGTCCATAGGGAGGCACTGGAAGCGTGCGTTGCACACACCAACATGCAATACTCTCTTACAAATCTGGAACGCGGTCATTCTTAGAAGTATCGATACTAATAAATTTAGGTATCGTGAAGTTTTTAATTTCCGAGTATCGCGATACTTTTGAAGTATCGGTGCACCGTGCAACACTAATACTGAAATTAGGCTACTGAAATGTAATTGAATAAATAGCTAATGAAAACATTTCAACATAAAACATTGCAATAAAAACATTTAGGCTACATCAATGAGGCTTTACAACTTTATCAGCATACAGACGGTAGCTCAGTGATCAACGCAACAACACGAGCTTCGAGGAGCTTCAATCCACCCGAGATCGAATCTCAATGTAGCATACATGTTGTTAACCGATGTTGTCCTACAGCGTTTATATTTTACCACCTTGATGCTTAAATAGTAACTGTTTATAACTGTTTACTTATTTAAAGTCAAGAGTTTTGTTTAATTATCATTACAACATAAATTTGCTACATTCCTGTAGAACCGCAGCCGCTGCACAAACGACAAAAACTGATGAAGGAAGATTGTCAGCCGATTGCATCAGAAAATGAAAATGAAGAAGCTCGTCTTTAGTCTGCTAAATTATTGTGTAATGTAAAAGAACACTAAAATTACTTAAGTTTGAAACCAAGTTCGAACATTTCAAGGTTTAAATAAAGTATCGGGACAGTTTTTTTAAATTTAAAACAGGGTTGCATCGGGTTTAGAGTTTATTTCTTTTGCGATGCAAAATAAGAAACACTAGGCTAATCTTATTCTTGCGACATTTTAAATTTGTATTGCCAAAGAAATTACAGCTAAATTAAACAATTAAAACAGTACAAAACGAAAATTGTCCAAAGAAACATAATTAAATTAAAAACATGCGTTTCTCTTTGCCTCTCTCGCACTGGAACTCTTTTTAACAAGTTTATTTAGTCTCCCTCGCTGCGCACGCGGGTCTCTCTCTCGAAATTAAACATCAGGGTAAAAACACATCATACAGCTGATAATACTGTATATGTCGCTGCGTGTCAGCCATACAAATCACGAAAAAATTATTTAGCATTTAATTGTTGCTTCAAAGACACAGCATGCCTTGTTGAATTCACCTTACAATAACTTCAATTGAAATTTTGTGTGAAAAAAACTTTAAATAGGCTACAATAAATAAACTACAATATTTATAATTTAATAAGATATGGGGCCTACTACATTTGGACAGATTTATCCTTACAATAATTTTGCCTGCTCATCAGCCTGGCTATCCAACACTCTCCATATGAAAGAGGAACATTAACACCTTTGTCCAGCAACTGTCCCTCCAACCCCCCACAGGCTATCGGAGTCTGAGGCTGACTTAACACAAAGAGAAGTCGCAATTCACACTTAAATCGCTATTCTAGACAGTGTTGATAATGAAGGAATTAAATGATTTAAGTTACATGTAGCCTAGTGATATTTCTGTCATAAAAGTTTATTACTAAATATTTCATTATTTCAATAATTGATTAAATAAAACTGGTTTGGGACAGCTTTTTCCAAGCAAAACTAAATATAATATGAAAAAACGCTTGTTAATTTGTTGTCATGAACAAAATGTTCAACTCAATATTAAAGTCTACAGGGATCTTTGGATCCTTACAACCAGGCATGCAATTTGTGAATTAAGTTTTTATTTTATTTTGTATTATTCAAATAAACATCGAAACACGGTGCTTCGTGGTAATGCTGCTAAATTAAATAACATTTATATAATAATTATGAACTTAAATGAAACAATATCGCAACATTTCGACAAATACATTATTTGATCTGTTTTTACATTTTAATTCAGGGCGATTTAGCCTACATTTAATTAGAGCGAGATTTTCACCCTTGTCTTGTCATTTTCTCGTTGAAGCGCTTACATTAGGCCTACATGTTTGAGTAGCCTATCCTCTGTACCTCTCGTTTTCATATGGATTAGCCTACATAATCAGATAACATTTATTAGCCTAAATATTTAGACATTTAAAGGCTTTAGACATAGCCGATTTCTTATCGTGACTGAGCTGAAGTGGCTTTCGGTTCATTTTTGTGACGCGCAGTTCCCGGAGACAGAGACACAGATATACTGTTTTTGTCGTTAGCCTATGAATACAAGTTTACAGTTTTGAACAATGTAAGCTACTCTACTCTTATCTGTATGACCAAAAAAATACGGAGTCGCCTATTAAGTTATTTTAGCTGTTAATGAGAAAAATAAATTAATCTAAATGAACGCTCCGCCGCGTTTGTCGAACACTAACTCACCATGCCAGAATAAAACCCGACTTTAGAAAAATGCATAGGGCCACTCGGCGTGGTGTGCCAAAACACTTAATTATAAACTTCAATATTTCATTCAAAATAATCTCAACACGCTTTGTGAAATTTTGAAAAGCCGTGCATGCATTAGGGCCACTGGAACTAATGAACAACTGAAACGCTGGTTTTGATTTTATTGTTTGTCGTTTAAACGTGCCTGTTGCATATCTCTATTTTATATATTTGATATTGGTGAAGCCTATAGCATTGATTAACTGTGGAGGGAGGGGTGTGGGGATTAAAATAATTCAGCAGAAGCAGGGATGTTTAGACCAGAAGGAAATCCCTGTCCCCCCTGGCAAATCACACTTTACTTAAAACCATGTTTTTAAAAACTCTAGGTTGTAGGGGACAGACCTCTCTGCCATGCGCGCGCACGGTTTGGAGCACAATATCTGTCTCGCATGCACGCTCGCTCTAGATAGATTACGGGATATTTGAACTAATTTGCGGTATAGCTAGTCGATCACGAGTGGCTCAACAGGTAGATCTATAGATAAACTATATCTTTCAGGAATTTGACCGACCGGGTTGACACTTCAGCGTGAGAAATCGGGGGTGTGGCGTGAGAGCCTGGAATCAAATAAAAAAATATATATATAACCTATATATATAGGCTATATATAATTTTTTTTTTTTACAGAACTGCTTTTTAAATTACGATTGGTAGCCTATTATTATACAGATGCAAAGTCGTTCTGTTGGATACTATTTTGTTCCTTAGTCTAAAATGGAAATGCATGATAATTGTATTTTATAAATATAAGCAAAAAAACTGTATGGTGTAACAGAGTTTTAGAGCTAGACAAATCTAAATAAATATAAAATTTACAGAAGACCATGTTTGTGCGGGATTTGAACCCGTGTCATCTTGGTGATGAACCGTAAGTTCTACCGCTCGGCTATGAATTTTCTCACTGAGAAATACCTAAACGTCTGTTTCTCACATGAGCGAGAAAACGTTTTGTCTTGACTTTAGCCTGTGAGTGTTTAGCCTTTTACAGTTTTAAAAGATTATATCTTATATAGATTATACCAACAATTTGTTGTAGGCTTATTTGGAAATTACCATAACTTGTAGTATTTCATCCTTATAGGCTACTGTTAATAGACATTAGCCCCACTTACGTTTTGCTAAATGTCCCTTTGCGCCACCTGGCGGTCATTTCGCCTTTGAAATGCGACTGGTTTATTTTTACCGCGGTGGATGGCTAAAAGGTGTGACTAAAAATGTGCTTTTGGCTTTCATTTATATTTTGATTGTTTGTATGTATATATATATATATATATATATATATGTGTGTGTGTGTGTATATAAATATTTATTTATTTATATATATATTGTCCTTGCATTCTTTCTTGTGTGACACCCCTGAATGAAAGGCTCATTAGTATGCAGTCTGCTCAGGTGAGAACTGCCTAATTATTCATGAGGGGGTTGGGCCGTTCCGCCCATCCGCATATTGCCTTTGCAAACAAAAAAATGTTTTTCACAATTTAAAACAATCTATTGTTTTATGTGAATGATTAGGCAGAATGATTTTCAGATCAATTTGAAGCAAAAACTCAAGGCGACAACATCCACTAGTCAAAAGTCTTGTGGACAGATATTTAGTATGTTATTTGTGGCCTTATATTAGAAACTTTAGTTTTTAGTTTTTTCAATAACCACGCATAAACAATATTCTCTCAAAAATACAAACATGTACATACATGTTGATAACATATTATGGTAGCCCTGTGTGTGCTATATAGAGTGTAATTTCACCTGTGCCATTAATATGTTTATAAGCAACTGAAAAAAGCACAAATGTCAGAGCATGCCAAAACATCTCAAGGACCCCGAAAACACCTTAGACCCCAGAGGGTTAACCCTCTGGGGTCTGAGGTGTTTTCAGGGTAACTAATCATTCACATAAAACAATAGATTGTTTTAAATTGTGAAAAACATTTTTTTGTTTGCAAAGGCAATATGCGGATGGGCGGAACGGCCCAACCCCCTCATGAATAATTAGGCAGTTCTCACCTGAGCAGACTGCATACTAATGAGCCTTTCATTCAGTGGTGTCACACAAGAAAGAATGCAAGGACAATATATATATATAAATAAATAAATATGTATACACACACACACACACACACACACACACACACACACATATATATATATATATATATATATATATATATACACTACCGTTCAAAAGTTTGGGGTCAGTGAGAATTTTATTTTTATTTTTTGGAGGAAAGAAATCAATACTTTTATTTATCAAGGAATAATTAATTTGATCGAAAGTGACAGTAAAGACATTTATAATGTTTCAAAAGATTCTAACCCTAACCCTATTAATCAAAGAATCCAAAAAAAAAACAAAAAAAAAAAAACTGTACAACTGACAGACCAACAACTGTTTCAACGTTGATAATAATAATAAATGTTTCTTGAGCATCAAATCCTCATATTATACTGATTTGTGAAGGACACTGAAGACACTGGTGATGCTGAAAATTCAGCTTTGATCACAGGAATAAATTACACTTTACTATATATTCACACAGAAAACAGCTGATTTACACTGGAATAATATTTAATACTATAACTGATTTTTGTTGTATTTTTAATCAAATAAGCGCAGCCATGGTTAGCAGAAGAGAATTCCTTTAAAAGTATTTAAAATCGTACCGACCCCAAATTTTTGAACAGTAGTGTGTATATATATATATACAAACAATCAAAATATAAATGAAAGCCAAAAGCACATTTTTAGTCACACCTTTTATCCATCCATATACCATTTTTAGCCATCCACCTCGGTAAAAATAAACCAGTCGCATTTCAAAGTCGTTCGCGAAACGACCGCCAGGTGGCGCAAAGGGACATTTAGCAAAACGTAAGTGGGGCTAATGTCTGTAGCCTAAGGATGAAATACTACAAGTTATAGTAATTTCCAAATAAGCCTACAACAAACATTTATAGCCTACTCCGTAATTGTTGGTCATACAGATAAGATATAATCTTTTAAAACTGTAAAAGGCTAAAGTATAGGCCTACACTCACAGGCTAAATGAAAAAATCGCTCATGTGAGAAAAAGACGTTTGGGTATTTCTCAGTGAGAAAATTCATAGCCGAGCGGTAGAACTTAGGGTTCATCACCAAGATGACACGGGTTCAAATCCCGCACAAACATGGTCTGCTGTAAATTTTATATTTATTTAGATTTGTCTAGCTCTAAAACTCTGTTACACCATACAGTTTTTTTGCTTATATTTATAAAATACAATTATCATGCATTTCCATTTTACACTAATGAACAAAATATTATCCAACAGAACGACTTTGCATCTGTATAATAATAGGCTACAACTCGTAATTTCAAAAGCAGTTCTGTAAAAAAAAAAATTATATATAGCCTATATATATATATATATATTTTTTTTTCAGGGCTGCCAACTCTCACGCTCAATACTCACGCAATTGACCCAAATCTCACGCTCTCACGCCACACCCCCGATTTCTCCCGCTGAAGTGTCAACCCGGTCGGTCAAATTCCTAAAAGATATAGTTTATCTATAGATCTACCTGTTGAGCCACTCGTGATCGACTAGTTATACCGCAAATTAGTTAAAATATCCCGTAATCTATCTAGAGCGAGCGTGCATGCGAGACAGATATTGTGCTCCAAACCATGCGCGCGCATGGCAGAGAGGTCTGTTCCCTACAACCTAGAGTTTTTAAAAAATATGGTTTTAAGTAAAGTGTGATTTGCCAGGGGGGACTAGGATTTCCTTCTGGTCTAAACATCCCTGCTTCTGCTGAATTATTTTTATCCCCCCCGTAATTTTTTGGTCATACAGATAGCCTAGAGTAGCTTACATCGTTCAAAACTGTAAACTTGTATTCATATAGGCTAACGACAAAAACAGTATATCTGTAGTCTCTGTCTCCGGGAACTGCACGTCACAAAAAATGAACCGAAAGCCACTTCAGCTCAGTCACTATAAGAAATCGGCTATGTCTAAAGCCTTTAAATGTCTAAATATTTAGGCTAATAAATTTTATCTGATTGTGTAGGCTAATCCATATGAAAACGAGAGGTACAGAGGATCTACTCAAACATGTAATGTAAGCGCTTCCCAATGAGAAAATGACAAGACAAGGGTGAAAATCTCGCTCTAATTAAATGTAGGCTAAATCGCCCTGAATTAAAATGTAAAAACAGATCAAATAATGTATTTGTTGAAATGTTGCGATATTGTTTCATTTAAGTTCATAATTTATCCTATAAATGTTATTTAATTTAGCAGCATTACCACGAAGCACCGTGTTTCGATATTTATTTGAATAATACAAAAACTTAATTCACAAATTGCATGCCTTGTAAGGATCCAAAGATCCCTGTAGAATTTAATATTGAGTTGAACATTTTGTTCATGACAACAAATTAACATGCGTTTTTTCATATTATATTTAGTTTTGCTTGGAAAAAGCTGTCCCAAACCAGTTTTATTTAATCAATTATTGAAATAATGAAATATTTAGTAATAAACTTTTATGACAGAAATATCACTAGGCTACATGTAACATAAATCATTTAATTCCTTCATTATCAACACTGTCTAGAATAGCGATTTAAGTGTGAATTGCGACTTCTCTTTGTGTTAAGTCAGCCTCAGACTCCGATAGCCTGTGGGGGGTTGGAGGGACAGTTGCTGGACAAAGGTGTTAATGTTCCTCTTTCATATGGAGAGTGTTGGATAGCCAGGCTGATGAGCAGGCAAAATTATTGTAAGGATAAATCTGTGTCCAAATGTAGACCCCATATCGTATTAAATTATAAATATTGTAGTTTATTTATTGTAGCCTATTTAAAGTTTTTTTCACACAAAATTTCAATTGAAGTTATTGTAAGGTGAATTCAACAAGGCATGCTGTGTCTTTGAAGCAACAATTAAAGGTTATATAATTTTTTCGTGATTTGTATGGCTGACACGCAGCGACATATACAGTATTATCAGCTTTATGATGTGTTTTTACCCTGAAATGTTTAATTTCGAGAGAGAGACCCGCGTGCGCAGCGAGGGAGACTAAATAAACTTGTTAAAAAGAGATCCAGCGCGAGAGAGGCAAAGAGAAACGCATGTTTTTAATTTAATTATGTACAATGTAATTTAATTATGTACAATTATGGACAATTTTCGTTTTGTACTGTTTTAATTGTTTAATTTAGCTGTAATTTCTTTGGCAATACAAATTTAAAATGTCGCAAGAATAAGATTAGCCTAGTGTTTCTTATTTTGCATCGCAAAAGAAATAAACTCTAAACCCGATGCAACCCTGTTTTAAATAAAAAAATTTAAACCTTGAAATGTTCGAACTTGGTTTCAAACTTAAGTAATTTTAGTGTTCTTTTACATTACACAATAATTCAGCAGACTAAAGACGAGCTTCTTCATTTTCATTTTCTGATGCAATCGGCTGACAATCTTCCTTCATCAGTTTTTGTCGTTTGTGCAGCGGCCGCGGTTCTACAGGAATGTAGCAAATTTATGTTGTAATGATAATCAAACAAAACTCTTGACTTTAAATAAGTAAACAGATATAAACAGTTACCTATTTAAGCATCAAGGTGGGAAAATATAAACGCTGTAGGACAACATCGGTTAACAACATGTAGGCCTATGCTACATTGAGATTCGATCTCGGGTGTATTGAAGCTCCTCGAAGCTCGTGTTGTTGCGTTGATCACTGAGCTACCGTCTCCGTCTGTATGCTGATAAAGTTGTAAAGCCTCATTGATGTAGCCTAAATGTTTTTATTGCAATGTTTTATGTTGAAATGTTTTCATTATTTATTCAATTACATTTCAGTAGCCTAATTTCAGTATTGTGATTATGAATTATTTTAACTACGTTTCACTTGTTAAATTCTTCTGCTACCAGCTTTCAATCGCTCTGAATCAGCGCGGTGCGGCAGCAGATTACGCATTAGAGAGAATAAACCGGAATAAATAACACTTTTCAGAGTCTATGATTGTAGCGCCTCTTAGCGGTAAAAGGCAGCAAATACACCACACATTTTACCGCCGCGGTGGAACGGCTGATGTGGGCATTGTCATGGCTTGCCTCGACATTTGCGTTTGAATAGCGCGCGTCCTCCGTGGGCGTGTCAGATTAACGCGTAATGAAGTGTAATGAGCTGGGGAAAAAAATACTGACAGCACTCTCTTTTCATACAGATTGCATAAACTGAGAATATTTGTTTTTTATATAAATTACTTCATTTAAAAGAAGAGAATTCAAGCTTCATAAAGAAAAACCTCTCGTGCCTGTGTGACAAGTAATCGCGGAGTTACAGTTAATCTTAGGACGCGTTTCAGAATGGACTTCACTGACAGAGAGAACGCAGAACTCGCATCATGTTTGTTTTTCTTTATTTGGTGAAAAGCACAACACTTTGTTTTTATTGTGAGTATCCACAAAAAAATAGAAACTTAACAGGATCTAATGATGTATCGCACTTATATGTAAGATCAAAATCAACCGAGTATTTTGAGTCTCTTTTGCACTGATAAGAAAAAAAGCGAGACAATCGCGCCGGCGCGATAGCCGACCCCAGGGGGTTAATTACGGTTATCACAATTTACATTGAATGATGATTTGAATAGCTTTGTAAGACTGGAAAAATTGGAAGAACTGGAAGAGAGGGCAACTCTCTGAGAAAAAAAGGAAATTAACATTTGAACTTGTGAAGTTAGCATCACCATTTGAGACGAAAAGTCTCACCTCAGAATACATCTCTTTCCCTATTCCCCCACTCCTTCTCCCTCATGCTGAGATCACCAAAATTCACACAAAAATCTATATGGTTTGAAGTGAATAATTATCATACAGTATTACACATGTTTGGTATCATTTGAAATGCGACTGGTACAAAGGTCTCATTCCCAAAGAAGTAAACCAAAAGGTAAAAAAGTTATGTTTTAGTGTTTAGTTACCCTTTAATAATAATACCAGCTGACAGGGCTCTGTATGTTTACAGCATTAGGTGATTTTTTTTTTGGAGAACATTTAACATAACACATTAACGTATCTACTGTACCTAATATTTATCAAAAGCAATTGATATTGAATCAAGATCAGAATCAAATCACAAGAATTTAATTTGTGAAATTTGTGTCAAGCAATAATAAAAACAGTAGCAAACCAGTCATTGTACCATGTAAACATTGTGTTTACATGGTTAATAAACTTAAATTATGTTTAGTTACCAAATGTTTTGACAATCACAATACACTTGTTGTGATACAAGTTTTTTTGTTTTGTTTTTTACACATCCCCCCATTTTATGTTATGTTACATTTTCACTGTTTACAAAGACAGGGCTTGTCATCTTGTCTTTTTGGCTTGTTGTTTCTGATAGCACTTTAACCCCAAGGGGGGAATCCAGATCAAATCCCAGAAGGGAATATCAAAACAAAATAAAGTTAAAACTTGTTTTGACCAATTTCTTTGTCATCTGCAGATTGATTTTAAGTAGGGAGGGAAAAATTCAATTTAAATCGCAAATCGGATTTTTTGTGAAAAAATCAGGGATTTTTTTTAGGCCATATCGCCCCGCCCTAGCGGTAATAGGCAACTGCATCGCGACAGACCGCTTCACTGGAGGGATAGCCACGTACCCCTTAGCCAATCCCCCATCAAGGGTAGTGAGGGGGGAGGAGGTACTCAGCTGGTTTCGGGGAGAAAAGGGTGCCGTCCACAACCTCGTAACCTCCACATGCACTTCGGGAAAGACTGCCACTGAGGACCAGCACGGCCTGCCCCGAGAAACCAATCATCCAACTGAGACGGTTCGGGACACGGTGGAGGGTTCCACGCGAGCCCAACCGTCTCGGCGGCCCGTTTCAGCATAGCTGACATTTCTGGATCTGGTTCGGGCAACGCGACTCTCCCAGAAGGAGGCAGCGCAGCCGAGTCGTCATGTCCAGAGTCCAGCTCCCCATCCGATGCAGCGATCGACATCCTGTTCTCATGAGGAGCCCCGAACAAAACAACTGGTCGGTCCACTACAGAGGGACCAGTACGTTCAATTGGAAGCTCCACCGGCTGGGGTGCGACAGAGAAGTGAGGGGCCCACGGGGATTGGTTACCGGGTGGGGAAGCCCTTACTGTGATCCTTAGATCACTCATCCCACACGGCACAGTAGCTCTCTTATGGGTTTGACCAGAAGGGACGCTAGAGTGGGGAATGGGAATGGGGACTCCACCTTCACAGATGAAGGTGAGTCCTGATCTCAACACCGAGATAGTCATGTTCCCACAATGAGAACATGAGCCATCCACAAAAGCTGCTTCAGCGTGCTGAATGCCCAAACACGTGATGCAGCTATTGTGACTGTCAGCTGGGGACAGGGAACGACCACATCCAGAAACGCACAGGTGGAATGGCATCTCGAAAAAAACGCAGACACACCCGTGTTGCTCTTTCAGGAAATTGTACTCTCACTAGTGCCGGAGCACACAGGGGAATGACTGCGTTAACAGCCCTAATTTGTTTATTTCATATAAAATCGCAGCATTTTGCATCATATAATCGCATAGGCTTGACATTGTGATTGCGATTGCAATATGATTAATCGTGCAGCACTAATACACACTGATGTCTATGGAAGTAACAATCCTTTCAATTATAAATGGACATGTTTAGATACACATTGTGTAGGTAATTATAAAATGTAGTCTATTCTTCTCACACTTTACCAGCCACTTACTTTAATGTATTTCGGGAGAAGTGGATGAATTGACGTGTTGTAGGCCTAAATCGAACAGATTCAATTCTCTGAACTGCAGTGCATACTAACATGGCGCCCATTGTGCGTTATAGATCAACTAACATGAATCATGATCATTATAAAGGTTTCTTAAATGACAAAACACATTCACTTACATGTATTTAAGAATAAAAATATCAGCCTAGGACTGACTGACAATGTTTCTGCATCATGTTTAGTGTGAAAATGTAAAGTTGATGTCCCTACAATAACAGACAGGTGTACATCTAATAAATTATTCATTCAAAAACGTGCAAATTTACTGCAACAATGGAGCCGTGAACTTCACATACTTCAGCCTTAAGTTGATCCTAATGAGCTCATTGTCACAGTTGTAAACATGACGTTGTTCTTCTTTCATGATGGGCTTCACGTAACGCAGTGATGCTGTCACGGCGAGTGATGAAGCAGACAGGTGAGTATAATGTAACTGAAGTTTATTATGAACAGAAGCACGGAAACCAGCAGATGTAAATGGTAAGTTGAACACAAGGAAGAGAGTTGAATGGAACTTAGCTGATGAATAACAGTATTGTCCTTCACAGGATCGGAAGACGAGGATGGCAGGTAAGTGGAACAGGTAAGGATCTAGGTAGAGTTTGTGTGTCCATGGAAAGACGAGATCAGACAATGAAGAGTGGTGCAAGTGAATGTATATAGTGAACAGGTGACGAGGTACAGGTGTGGTAATTAGTAATTAGGGGAGAGTGAACGAGTGGGTGGAGTTTGTAGATCTGGTGGAGCCGTGACAGTACCCCCTGCTCCATGGGCGGCTCCTGACGACTGGGTGGAAAGATGATGATGACGGCGGCGAGGTCTACCACGACCCCTGGGAGCTGGACGAATTGGGTGCTCGGTGTGGAATTGGGTAAGGATTGCTGGATCGAGGATATCGTCACAAGCAACCCAGGATTGTTCTTCTGGTCCGAAGTCCTCCCAGTCGACTAGGTACTATAATCTGGCACCTCCGAGGGCTCACCCGACCAAGAAAACAGCGGAGGTTGGTAACCAAATATGCACTGGAACGGGGTGAGCCAGTGGTGGATTGGCAAAGAGAGTTTTGTCCATATTCTGCCCAGGGGAGGTATTGGCTCCAGCTGTCCTGGTTCTGGTGGCAGTAAGACCTCAGGTATCTCCCAATTTCCTGCGTCTTGCGCTCAGTCTGGCCGTTGGTTTGTGGGTGGTAACCGGAGGAAAGACTTACGGAGACTCCTAGAAGTTTGAAGAAAGCTTGCCACACTCTCGAGATAAACTGAGGACCCCTGTCCGACACGATATCTTTGGGGATACCAACATTTCTGGACAATTGCTGGAACAGAGATTCCGCTGCTTCAAATGCTGATAGGTATCAACTTGCAGGCCTTGGAGAAACGATCCACAACGACGAAGATATAGGTGTAGTTCTTCGACTTCAGCAGATTAGTCATAAAATCGATAATGATGTGAGACCAGGGTCGACAAGGAATCGGTAGAGGAACCAGTTTACCCTCCGGAAGTCTTTTCGGGGTGTTGGTAACGGCGCAGACTGAGCAACCCTTGACGTATCGGGAGACATCCTGAGGCATGGAGGGCCATAAGTAGCGTTGACGTAGAAGCGAGAGGGTACGCCTACTACCTGGATGTCCAGAGCCCGGAAATGTGTGGGCTGAGTCCAGAAGGGCCAAACGAAGAGGAGGTGGAACGCAAATGAGCACTTCTGGACCTCTTGGAGGAGCAGGGTTGGTACAGTTTTCTTGAGAGATCTGTTCATGGATATCCCAAGTGATGGGACTGACGAATATGGCTGGAGGGAGAATAGGTTCTGGAAGGGTTTCGTCTGGAGTAGTTTGGTGAAGACGGGAAAGGGCATCGGCTTTGCCGTTCTTGATTCCAGGGTGGTAGGTTACGGTGAAGTTGAACCGTGTGAAGAACAATGCCCATCGGGCTTGACGGGGATTCAGTCTTTTAGCCTCTCTGAGGCACTCCAGATTACGGTGGTCGCTGGTCGGTGATAAGTTCAAATTGGTGAATGGCTCCCTCCATCCAATGTCTCCATTCTTCTAGGGCCAGTTTGATAGCGAGCAGTTCTCTATTCCCGATGTCGTAGCTCTGCTTCGCCGAGGAGAGCTTCCTAGAGTAGAAGGCACATGGATGGAGTTTAGGAGGGTCACCCTGCCGCTGAGACAGAATCGCTCCGACCCCGGTAGACGAGGCATCTACTTCGACGGTGAAGGTCAGGATTGGGATGGACCAGGATTGGAGCGGTCTGGAAGACGTTGAAAGGATTCGGAGGATTCGGGGGTGAAGGACAGAGACTTGGACCGGCCTTTGAGGGAGAAAGTCATAGGTGAGCTGATGAGACTGTAGTTGTGGATGAATCTACGGTAGAAATTGGCGAATCCTAGGAAACGTTAAAGATCCTTGACAGTTGTGGGTTGTGGCCAGTTCCGGATGGTGTCCACCTTCCTCTGGTCCATCTGTATGCCGTGTTGATCTATGACGTACCCAAGGGAGTGGACCGAGGTGTTGTGGAACTCGCACTTTTCAAGTTTGAGATAGAGCTGGTGGTTTCTACGTTTTTCTAGGACCTGCGTCACGTGATGATGATGTTCTGAGAGGTTCCGGGAGTATATATGGGTTGTCATCGATGTAAACCACTACGAACCGATTAAGGAATTCTCTGAATACCTCGTTCATGTATCCCTGGAACACGGCTGGAGAGTTGGACAGGCCGTATGGCATAACCCGGTACTCGTAGTGACCCGTGTGTGTGATGAAGGCTGTTTTCCATTCATCACCTCGACGAATACGGATGAGACTGCAAGCGCTACGCAGGTCCAACTTCGAGAAGATGGGCTCCTTTCAGTTGTTCCAGAGCAGCGGGGACCAGAGGAAGGGGATAGCTGAACTTGACGATCTGTGAGTTGAGGTGGCGGTAGTCGATGCACGGCCTCAAGCCCCGTCCTTCTTGGCGACAAAGAAGAAGCTGGAAGCGGCAGGGGACGTGGATGGACGAATAAATTGTTGTTGAAGAGCTTCCTCGACATACTCCTCCATAGCCTTCTGCTCAGGGATTGACAAGGGATATACCCTACCTTTAGGTAAGGTGGCTCCAGGTAGCAGGTTGATAGCACAGTCCCATGGCCGATGAGGTGGTAATTTGGTAGCCAGTTGTTTACTGAAGACATCCTGGAACGCCCGGTATTCTGATGGAATTTCAACCTGGTGAGTGATGTCTGGACTTTCGACGGAGGTGGAGTGGATGGCGAGACTCTGATGATTCAGGTTTGATGAATATTAAGAGTTGCCAGGAATTCTTTGAACAGAAGATAGACAGGATACGAAACACTTATCACTCCATTGGAGTATCTCACCGGATCTCCAGTCGATGTGTGGTTGGTGTTGCCTCCAGCACCATAAAGGTAATGTCCTCCGTGTGTAAACATCCAATGCGGAGCATCAGGGTAGGTGAGAAATGACGAATGCGACCCCTTCCCAGCGGCTTTCCTTGAATGGTGTGGATGCGAAGATCTTGGGAACATAGTTTCTTGGGTGCATTTCGTTTCTGAAGGAGCTGGGTGGAGATGAAGTTCCCCGCTGAACCGGAGTTGATGAGGGCTTGCGCTGAGACACATATATCAGAGGTTAGAACATAAACTGTGGTACGAGATAGGGTTTCTACTCTTGGAGAAAGTTGAATTGTACTCACCGCCGGGCGCTGGGGCCACACAGGACAGACGTTGATAATATGACCTTCTTTACCACAGTACAGGCATAAACGATGTTGGATTCTGCGTTGACGCTCTGCTTGGGTCAGGTGATAACTGTCGATTTGCATGGGTTCTGGAGATGGAGGAATGACAGATGGTGTTGTGGACGGAGGACATGCAGCGGGGGAAGAACTGACGCAGGCGGTTAGGCGTTGAGAGACGCGGATGGTCTTCTGTATGAAACTCTCCAATCCCATCGAGTCATCATACACAACTATGAGTTGACGGATGTTAGCGTTAAGACCATGGCGAAAATCCACCATCTTGATAGCGCCAAGGTGCGAAACTGTAAGCCATAGGAACAGACTGAGTGCTTACCTTGACGTAGATTGAATAGTTGATCGTGGATGGAGAGTTCCGAAGCAGTCTGACCGAATACCTCCTTGAAATGACTGATGAAGTTGTTGAGTGATTTAGTTACTTGGGCGTTGGAATTCCACAGTGATTGCGCCCACTGGAGTGCGCGGCCAGACAGTAAGGAGATCACAAAAGCCACTCGGGCAGAATCGCTGGGAAATTGATGAGCCTGCATTTCGAAATACAGGGAGCACTGTAGAATGAATCCGCTGCAGTCCTCCGCCTCACCGGTGAATGTCGCTGGTCGGGCCATGGGACTGGCAGAGGCAGCGGATGGTACGGGTGATGACGGAAGAAGAGATGGGTGAGCAGCGTGATGAACATCGGCGGGAAGGGAAGGTGGATTATCCGGAGAAGGTGGTTGGAGTGATAACCTGACTGCGTGAACCAACTCAGCAAACGGATAGCGGGGTGGATCCGTAGCGGGTTCCGTGAGATTCTGCATATGGTCTGCTCTTCTGTCACGGCGAGTGATGAAGCAGACAGGTGAGTATAATGTAACTGAAGTTTATTATGAACAGAAGCACGGAAACCAGCAGATGTAAATGGTGAGTTGAACACAAGGAAGAGAGTTGAATGGAACCTAACTGATGAATAACAGTATTGTGCTTCACAGGTAGAGAACTGAACGAGGCTGATGGCAGACTAATGAGAGTCATTAGTAATTAGTTAGATTACCCCGTTACTGAAAAAATAACGTCGTTACCTAACGCCGTTCTTTTAAACGCCGTTATTCCAAACACTGCCGTTTAGGAACCGTTTTAAAAGTATCAATTTGGCACAGGTATCGAAAAAAAAAAACGATACCCAACCCTAATTGCAATCTACCTGTGTCGAGTAATCGGCAAAATATCGGAAGTGGTCGTTCCACAGACGAGAATCCATGAACCGCATTATTTTTTTCCACGGAGCACAACGCTTTAATTATTCGCTTTAACAAACATGTGCTGTTTGTTTAGGTTTCCAATAACGTGCATTTGGGAACGCAAACCGTCGGACACTGTTTGTGTTTCAAAGTTGCACTGTTATCATTTATATGCGTGGAGCACGTCTCAGGTTTAAATAATTAAAGCGTTGTGCTTCTCTGTGGGGAAAAAAACAGAGCATTAATTTATTTAATTGAATACCAGCCTTTGTGATGAATAATTAATTAATAATCTGTTATTTAAACTGTGATTAAATTATATATAGAAAGCGATCAAAGAACGGTCCCTTTACAATCGCTGGAACTGTCAATCAAACAGTGTGAGTGTTCTGGAGTCAAAACTCCTGTTATAATCAACGAATCTCTTATTTACATTGTGTTTGCACTGTTGGTTATGATGAAAGCATTCATTAGTGTGCAGAAAGGATGAGATCACTGCATTCATGAGCTCAACATGTCTGTAATCGGCTACAATGCTCAACTCTATAACCTTTCATGCCACGATATAAATAAAATGCTATAATCAACACTTTTCACGATTAGTTAACCTTGAGAGCTGTAATAGTAAAAACATGCTAAATGTTTTCGAGAGAATTCCACATTTAATACTAGCTATTTCATATGCAAAGCTGTCAGCCAATCACAGCAGTGGGCGTTTGCACTGAAGTCTCAGCAGACACGCCCCTTCAAACAGCGTTCAAATCAGAGGGATAAAAAAGGGTAGGAAAAATGTAAATTTTTGATGTAAAATCATCCAAACGTTATAAGTGCACCCCAGGACACATTATAAAATTATAAAATAATGCAGTTTATGACCCCTATAAAACACAACAGAATTTCTGAAATAAAAAAAAATTCTTAGAAATTACATTTTATATTTAAATCAATAAATCTATGTTTTTATAAAGTCAATTAATTAGACACGATTTTATTATTAAAATTTAATTAAACCATTAAAATAGAAATCTAGAAAACTTAAAACAGAAAACACAGAATTTGGAAAAATAAAATAAAACAGAATTTGTCTGAAAACAGACCTTTCAGACCTGTTTTCAAAGGTCTGAAAACAGGTTTTCAGACCTTTTTTTCTCATAAAATGGAATTGGTGTTATCTTTTGAACTCATGGCATGAAAACAAACTGAGGTTTCTACCAAACTTTCATGATTTTTCGTGTTTATTGTTATTTCAAAATAACGGCCTAAATACTCCTAATGAATATGAAATATTCTTGTTGCAAATTGATAAATTACTGCTCCTCTGTAATTTATTTTAGATAACAGCCACCAAATATGAAAACTAGAGATTTTAAGCTTTCAAATGATATATAGTTTGTCAATATTACTTTAGGTTTTTATTAAGATATTATTGTTTTAAACATGCAATGGCAAATGGGCCCATGCAGGTTATCGGCGGGCCCATGCAGGTTAAGAGGTTAACAAACGTTAATAGTTTTTTAAAAGTTAAAATTATACTTTATCCATTTGTTGTGTCAAATGATTAACAATATAAATTGAACAAAGCTTAAAACAAAAATAATAATAAAATGAAAACAAAGCTTGAACATTTGATTGAATTATAAAGCAATTTTAATAGTAATATATTGTCTTTTGTTAATAGGACAAATAATTATTATATTTTATAATATTTGATATACACTCACCTAAAGGATTATTAGGAACACCATACTAATACTGTGTCGCCTTCAGAACTGCCTTTATTCTACGTGGCATTGATTCAACAAGGTGCTGAAAGCATTCTTTAGAAATGTTGGCCCATATTGATAGGATAGCATCTTGCAGTTGATGGAGATTTGTGGGATGCACATCCAGGGCACGAAGCTCCCGTTCCACCACATCCCAAAGATGCTCTATTGGGTTGAGATCTGGTGACTGTGGGGGCCATTTTAGTACAGTGAACTCATTGTCATTTTCAAGAAACCAATTTGAAATGATTCGAGCTTTGTGCATTATCCTGCTGGAAGTAGCCATCAGAGGATTGGTACATGGTGGCCATAAAGGGATGGACATGGTCAGAAACAATGCTCAGGTAGGCCGTGGCATTTAAATGATGCCCAATTGGCACTAAGGGGCCTAAAGTGTGCCAAGAAAACATCCCCCACACCATTACACCACCACCACCAGCCTGCACAGTGGTAACAAGGCATGATGGATCCATGTTCTCATTCTGTTTACGCCAAATTCTGACTCTACCATCTGAATGTCTCAACAGAAATTAGTGTTGTCACGGTACCAAAATTTCAGTATTCGGTACCAATACCAGTGAAAATCCACGGTTCTCGGTACCAATTTCGGTACCAAAGCTTAATTTAGATCAAATGTACATATATTAAAGTGTATAGCAGTTACAAAGATGGAAACTGTAGTATTAAAAACACTTTACAATAAGATTCTGTTTGTTAGATAACATTAGCTAAAATGACCTAACAATAAACCATAGTTATATACTGTAGCAATTATTCTCCTTGGGGTTAATTTAAAAATATACTAATACATTTTTAAAATCAAAAGTTTTATCTGTTAACATTATTTAATGCACAATGAATGAAGTGAGTGAACAAACATGAACAATCAAGTGTTTGTATTAAATAACATTCACAAACATTAATTCATGTTGTAAAAATATATTGTTCACTCAATGTGTGGATGTTAACACATTAAGTAATGTTAATGAATGGTATCTTATTGTAGTGTTACCAAACTATACAGGAGATAAAACATGTTTTATTTGACTAAACTGTAGCCTACTTTTATTTATTCCAAAACTGCCAAAAATGTCACTCTTGCCTGTCTTCAAAACTTGAGAATGCTGTAGCTGATGTCTAATGCAAGGGCTAGAAATCAATTAATTCTTTGCTGATACTTCCTCATCATCACGGGGAGCGCAGTTAGCACCGCTTTCTCCTTCTCTCCACAAGCGCTCGCTCTCGCGTGTCTCCGCTATGCAACCATAAACAGTGACGCGCCTGGAAAAACAAGCTCGCACGTCGCTTCTATTATGAGCGCGCTTCCCGCGCGCCTACATTTGAAATTTGCTCGCGCAAAAAACGTGCTATGTGAACGTGTGAACGGCCCTTTATGGCAACGTGACATTAGCCTAATTCAACATATTTCCATATGTGGCTCTTTCCTCCTTTCTTGTCAACAAGTGGATTCAGAGCCAGCGCATTAGCAGCGCCGCCGGTCGCCATGTCTCAGTGTTTTTATGAAGAGGACGCAACTCTGCACCTTTCGGACAGCGCATCAAGAACCGGATTAACCCGGTACTCGGTACCTAGAAAAGCTGGTACCGTAACCGTTAATTTTTTTTAGTACCGACTTGGTACCGAAGTACCGAGTTTTTTGACAACACTAACAGAAATCGAGACTCATCAGACCAGGCAACATTTTTCCATTCTTCAACTGTCCAATTTTGGTGAGCTCTTGCAAATTGTAGCCTATTTTTTCAATTTGTAGTGGAGATGAGTGGTACCCGGTGGGGTCTTCTGCTGTCGTAGCCCATCCTGCTGTTGCGGCTTCACAAATGCTTTGCTGCATACCTCGGTTGTAACGAGTGGTTATTTCAGTCAAAGTTGCTCTTCTATCAGCTTGAATCAGTCGGCCCATTCTCCTCTGACCTCTAGCATCAACAAGGCATTTTCACCCACAGGACTGCCGCGTACTGGATGTTTTTCCCTTTTCACACCATTCTTTGTAAACCCTAGAAATGGTTGTGCGTGAAAATACCGGTAACTGGGCAGATTGTGAAATACTCAGACCGGCCCGTCTGGCACCAACAACCATGCCACACTCAAAATTGCTTAAATCACCTTTCTTTCCCATTCTGACATTCAGTTTGGAGTTCAGGAGATTGTCTTGACCAGGACCACACCCCTTAATGCATTGAAGCAACTGCCATGTGATTGGTTGATTAGATAATTGCATTAATGAGAAATTGAACTGGTGTTCCTAATAATCCTTTAGGTGAGTGTATATATATATATATATTAGGGGTGGAACGGTACACAGAAGTCACGGTTCGGTTCATACCTCGGTTCAGACATCACGGTTCGGTACGATTTCGGTACAATGGAGGGAAAAGCAAAACAAAAATGCAGAAGGCATTGTATTTTTTAAATAAGTTTTATTAATAAAGGCATAGAACCAGTTTATTTGTAGTGCACTGACAATAGTTTTATATAATTTGTTTATTAATTAAATTAATAAAAAGACAAAAAGACCTTGCGATATGTTTGGTAATTGTACCTGAATTTAAAATGAATTTGCTATATTTCAGATATTTGTTTTCCTTAATTTTAATTAACATTATTAATTAACAATGTAACATTATTCTCATCTGAATTATAAATAATTGATTTCTGTATAAAATAATACTACCATTAAAAACGCATTCGATTTTCTTTTTTAATCAATGTAGAATGTGTAAGATTAGCGCCCCGAGGACAAGAAATGAAAACCAATGCGATATGATGAATGTCTCAAAGATGGGACCCACAGACTGTTTTGAAATGGAGTTGGATAAATATGTTTTGCTTTTAAAACAGTGTGTGTGTATGTGAGAGAGAGAGATTTTGGTTGGGTGACAGTTGTAGGTTACAGTTTGACAAGAGTTTACAGTGTGACAAAAGCACAATGTTGTGTTTTATTGCGAGTGTACACAAATATAAGTAAACACTTTGCAGGTTTAATGATCTGTATGAACAAAATGACGGAGTAGCTATGTTTTTTATGTTTCCACTGTTCGATCGCGGCCGCGCCTCTCTCTCATACACACACACAAACACACACACTCCAGCATTGCAATCTTGACATCGCAGCCTGTTCATTATGCGGTCACACCAAACGCGAATAGAGCGTTAAATTCAGGTCTATCGCGTCTAGTTCGACGCTAGTCCAAAGCGAATAGGACGCGCGTATAAAGCCAACGTTTGAAGTGAACGCGCGTTCAGAGCTAAGCCGATGGTACAGATTATGTGTCCCTAAAGAAACCCGCGTATCTAACAGTAGTTCCGCATTACATTAATTAATTTTCACGCGAGTTTTATTTATTTTTATACCGTGTATTCTCCGTGTAAATTCGTGCACCGAACCGTGACGCCCGTACCGTTTCGGTTCGGTACGAATACATGTACCGTTCCACCCCTAATATATATATATACAGGTGAAACTCGAAAAATTTGAATATCGTGCAAAAGTTGTAATTTTGATGATTATGGCTTACAGATTATGAAAACCCAGAATTTAAAATCTCAGAAAATTAGATTATTACATGAAATCAATACAAAAAAGGATTTTAAATGCAGAAATGTCGGCCCTCTGAAAAGTATAATCATGCATATGTATATAGTTATATATACTAAATATATTAGTTTCACCTTTTAATTTGAATTACTGAATTACATGAACTTTTGCACAATATTCAAATTTTTTGAGTTTCACCTGTATATATATATATATACACACAACTATATATATATATATATATATATATATATATACATCTTAAACATATCTTTAATTAAATCGTTTAAACAAATATTTATAATAGCATTGTTTTAAACTTTGAAACGTTCTAAAACACAGAAGTAGCGCAATGCCTGACCACGCCCACTTCCGGCATCAGACTGTAGGCTGGCGCTGTCGTCCTCACACTGCTATGACGTATGGTTCTGCGGTTCTGCAGTCGGGCCTATCTCTCGTAATGCCACTCTTTACATTGTCGTCTTCTGGGCGCTGGCTAGGCAGAACTGCGGATCGTACCACACAAGTCTTGTACATGACCATTCAGCACATAGTTATAGGCATCTAAAGATTTATATATGTTTTTCTTTACGCTCGGTTTCTCTATAAGGTAGGTGTAGAAGTCAGGCCGCTCAACCGAGGTAACGTTAATCCTGTCAGATCGTCCATCATTGAGTGAGCGTGTAGGCTAACGAGTCGGCCAATCAGGGATCTCATTTATAAAACTGTGCGTAGGATACTTACTAAAAGTGTACGTGCGCCCGAAAGCCAAAAATGGCGTACGCAAAAAAAATATTCAGACTTATAAAACCGTTCGTACGCCAGAACCTGCGCAAAATTCCCTTTATAAACCCCAGTCAGCGGAAGATTGTGCGCACGCGCGTCTCCTCCCCGAAACAACCATATATGGAGCTTACAACGCCTAGTTTTACTATGCATTTTCTCATCTGCATGTCATTTGCATATGATTATTCATCCAGACGTTAGTAAAATATGAAATACGGATGTGCCGTCACATTATTACATTCCTAATTTTTTTTAGCAGCCTATATCCTTTCCTTTTTTTTGAATAAATAAATCAAACAGTGTAAAATACATTTCAGAGAAAGTTTTTCTCAATCTTTTCCACTGGCCAAATAGTATTTTTAATTGATTTATATTTTTAATGTAAACAGATAGACATTGTTGCGCATTATTTGCACGAAACAATTTCCCCAGACAATCTGCTATTAGCTATCAGTTAAAACATTAAAACACAGCATGGCAGAGAGAAAAGTGTTCAAAAGCATTGCATCCACAACAAATAGGTCTATTTCTATTTATTGAATATATATTTTTTGTAACTTCTCAGTAATGATTTCATGTAGCTAGTTTAAGTGAAACTCCATTAATGAGAATGGCATATTTAATCTAAATGTTTATATCAGAAGTAAAACGGTTTAAATCATTATTTTATTTATTTAAAATGTTATTGTGAACACATGCTTCTTGACGGTTTTGTAATGAACACCGTAGTTAGGACCGATGATGAGTAGCGATTGTGCTTCATGACTGTATTTGCAGACTTTGACATTTTATGATATATGTACATTAAGGAAAATATGTTCTGCAGTTCTCTAATAAAAGGGTATTTCATGCTATTCTGTATCACATGTAGTCGCGCCATGTCCTCCTGCGCTCCCGTTGTGGACAATGTGACTGTAAGGCAGCGCTGATTATTTTTTATTTTTTTTTATACATTTTGAATTACGTTTGGATTTTACTAGATGTATATAGCCTAAAACAATCGGCACAAATAACACTGTTGGATTTAATCTTCATGATAATGTGGATATAACGTATGAAATGGAGTGAAAATTAAATGTCATTAATTCTTATAATCTTTCTTCTCACATTTATTTTCTACAATCTAACAGTTCACTACCTCACCATCTGTGTCGCCAATTCTCTTTGTCTCCAGAATGTGCGTACGCACGGCTCTAAGTTTGCTTAAAGGTCCGCACATTCTCCCATCAAGTTTGTTTTTTATAGATCACAACCTTTGCGTGGAAACTGGCGTACGTACGTTTCCAGCCCCGTTTTGTGCGTACGCACGCTTTATAAATGAGACCCCTGGTTCCGTCCGTTAAACTTAACTTTTGAAAATAACAATCGCGGTCCTGGACAGTGAGTGACCTTCCACATTAAGATAAAATCGGATTTTCTCCAGTCATTGTTAAAAAACAAGCTAACAAAACTTGCTAACTAGCGTTAGTGAAGCGGCCAGAGGATCGTTCTGCCTCCACCTAAGCTCCGCCCACATAAAAACGGGTCGGAGGGTGTTAATCTCAATCCCTGAATGTTGTGCTCCTGTTTGTCATTGTGCACGAAATTGTACGCGAATAAATCATCAGAAATATTGCTGACTTGTGCGTCTCAAGCTCCTCTTTACGCTCGTCCTTATGCCTGTTAGGTGTCCGTGGATTTGCCTGTATTTGGTGTAGGGGTGCACGATATATCGAATTAATATCGTTATCGCGATATCAGGTTGCCCGATATCATATCGAAAGTTTCGCGTTATTTATGCAATATTATTTTGTTTATGATGCGTCCCGTCCGACATGCACCGTTGCATTTCCCCCGACTCATTTCCTGGCTCTCCTTCTCCATAAACAACATGAAATCAAGGAGAGGGTTAACTTTTCATGCTACAGATTTCCCACAGTGGTCAGAAAGAACAGGAGAGACACTTAGTTTTTCTCAATATGACTGTAGAGTCGCTACTCACTCCAAAGCTAATCGCCGTCACTCTCTCACTTCTCCCTCGCTCTACCACACAGTCCCCACACACACACACACTTGCCGGCTCGACGCACACACCAGCGCACAAGTATAAACATCAGGCCACCTGGCCACTTCATGCGTTTTGACTGATCGGATCTGATCTGATTTATTAAAACGATTCCTTTACACCTGGTCACATAAATTTTGTTTTTGCAAAACGGAAATAAATCCGATCTTCAATTCCCGCGATATGCAGATTTAATGGTGTGCACGTCACCGAAATGAGCTGTATGATCATCTGCTAAAATGTCAAAATCAAATAACGCAATAAGAGAGAGCGGCAACAGCCCTGGTAAGATAATTTCGTTTCTTTACTTTTAATGAAGATAATTGTGTGTAAAGCGTCTGCGACTTACTCTCACTTTGATTTGCGATAGTTTGCGCGTTGGCTTGATGAACTGATGCTCTGCGGCGATGCGTGTTGCAGTTGCGCGCGCCGTCATATTTGGCCATAACATGACATATAGCCTGTAACACATTCTCACACATTTATTTTTTAGCGTTTTTGGGAGGAGTAAATTGTGTATATGTGGTTTCAACAACCAGATGCATTTACACTTGTCCAGTTTCAGCTGGAACGCGGCCCAGAGCTCCTCCTGAAGTGGTTCAGCGATCGGATTCAAACCCGTCTCGAATGCGTTTCGGAGGGCATTTACAGCTGGATAGCTATCCGCCAGGTGGGGGGAAACCTCTACCTGTGAGTTGCCGGGGAAAATGCAAATTGCTTTCTAAAGGTTACATGGTTGTTGATGGGCCCTGTTTCTCATGATATTTTCTTTTTACTTGTTCTGTAGACTTGCTCTTTATGTATTGTTTTTTTTACACTAGTGTGTACATACAAGTAAAACATGTCCTGTTCTGTATATACATGGTTATTTATTTATTCATGTTGTACCAGTCCAATATGACTGTCAGTTGCAATAAACCCTATGTTGTAAGAACTTGTTTTATTTGTTATGAATCTTTTTTTAATGCGTTTTCCCATAACTTTTGTAGTTTTACATGTTTAAAAATATCGAAATTAATATCGATATCGCAATATTCATTATCGATATCGCAATATCACTTTTTTGTCAGTATCGTGCACCCCTAATTTGGTGTTGAAAATGGAAACGTCTTTAGACATGGAAAATCGATTTTACAATCGATTCAATGAACACTTATGTCTCAAAAATCGAACAGGATTTATTCACAAAAGTGACAACCCCAATAGTGAGGAACCCAGTAGACATAGCTATCGATATCAAAGTAACTGAAGCTTTTCTTGGATTTGAGAAGACGTCTGACACATCTGCAAGTGAACTGGAAAACTAAATCCTTGACAGCATTACAAAAAATGGCCTTGATATTTCTAGATGTCGTGGACAGGGATATGACGGAGCGGCCAATATGCGTGGCATCTATGCCGGAGTGCAGGCCAGGATCAGGGAAAAAGAGCCACTTGCGATGTACATATGTACACTAGGGGTGTAACGGTTCACAAAATTCACGGTTCGGTTCGATACGATACAGTGGTGTCACGGTTCGGTACGTTTTCGATACAGCAAAAAGAAAGAAATGCCAGAGCAATTTCCTATTTATTAAAAGAAAAATTATTTTTAAATAAGTGTGAGTTTTCCTACATCTTGAAACTTTTAGTTTTATAAATGGGGTAATCTTTGAAGGATGAACAAATAATGTTTTGGTCATCACATTAAAAATAACATGATAATATTTGAGTTTTGAAGTGCTGGAAAAAGATGTGTGACGTACTTGACAGCATTTTACTGTTCCTGCCAAACTTCCATGGTTACAGTAAATCCATGGTGAATGTTGCTGATCTGTGGACTTAAAACCTAAAATTAGTCCATTCATGGAACTGGTTTCCACGTCAGCGCTGTTTGATCCGTTAATAATGGAGAAATTGTACTGCTTCTCACTAGATCTCTGTTACGCTGGTAGCAGGAATGAAGCAGAGAGTGAATCCAAACGCAAGCACTTTAATAATCCAACACACAGGTAATCCAGGGTAAACGCAGAACAAGGTACTCAGAAGAACAAGGAACAGCTACAAGCAAACATTAAACAACAACCGACAGCCAACAACTGAAACACAGGGGTTTAAATACACAGACAAACAAGCTAAACAAGATAACAAGGGGGCGTGGTTAATTAGAGACACCTGGGGAGACTAATAGACATAGACGAGGAACACCTGTGGACACTGAGCAACAACATGACAAAAGACAAGACACATGGCAGGATAACATGACAAACAGGGAATCACATGACAGACAAGAACAAGGAACAAAACACAAAACCCACACCGTGACATAGCCCCTCCCCTATGGGCGGCTCCCGACGCCCATAAAAACAAAAAACAATAGTTCAGGAGGGTGGTGAAGCGGAGGCGGTCTGGGGGAGGGATGGAGGGCCAGGCCCGCACAGGGGAACGGGACCAGGACATAGTCATGGTGGACCTGGGCCATGAAGCGTGGGCGGACCAGGTTGTGCAGGCGACCAGGGTGGAGCAGGCAGTTCAGGTGGCCACGGTGGAGAAGACCCTTCGGGCGGCCAGGGCGGTGAAGACCCTTCGGGCGGCCACGGCGGCGAAGACCCCTCGGGCGGCCACGGCGGTGAAGACCCCTCGGGCGGCCACGGCGGTGAAGACCCCTCGGGCGGCCACGGCGGTGAAGACCCCTCGGGCGGCCACGGCGGTGAAGACCCCTCGGGCGGCCACGGCGGTGAAGAGGGCTTTCGGCTGGGCAGGACCAGCCGTGAAGAGGGCTCTGAGCTAAGCAGAACCAGCGGCGAAAGAAACTCTGCGCTGGACAGGACTGGCGCAGGATCAGTGAGCTCTGGTGCAGGGAGAGAAGGCTCGTGAACAGTCTCTGGCTGGGCAGACGTGACGTGAACAGTCTCTGGCTGGGCAGACGTGACGTGAACAGTCTCTGGCTGGGCAGACGTGACGTGAACAGTCTCTGGCTGGACGTGGCTGACGTGAAGATCTGGCTGGACGTGGCTGACGTGAAGCTCTGGCTGGACGTGGCTGACGTGAAGCTCTGGCTGGACGTGGCTGACGTGAAGCTCTGGCTGGACGTGGCTGACGTGAAGCTCTGGCTGGACGTGGCTGACGTGAAGCTCTGGCTGGACGTGGCTGACGTGAAGCTCTGGCTGGACGGTCTCTGGCTGGGCGGTCTCTGGCTGGGCGGTCTCTGGCTGGACGGTCTCTGGCTGGACGGTCTCTGGCTGGACGGTCTCTGGCTGGACGGTCTCTGGCTGGACGGTCTCTGGCTGGACGGTCTCTGGCTGGACGGTCTCTGGCTGGACGGTCTCTGGCTGGACGGTCTCTGGCTGGACGGTCTCTGGCTGGACGGTCTCTGGCTGGACGGTCTCTGGCTGGACGGTCTCTGGCTGGACGGTCTTTGAGGAGGCCTTTCTCCTCCTCCGTCTCCGGACCACCGGACTCGGGACCACCAGACTCAGGACCACCGGAACTGGGACCACCGGAACTGGGACCACCGGAGCCGGGACCACCGAAACTGGGACCAGTGGTGAAGGCCTGGCGTAACAAGGAATGAAGCTCTCCAGACATCTGGAGAGCGCCTCTCTCCAGCCCAGTCCCGAGAGATCAGGGAGCTTCCTCGGGTCGACCTCCTTAGCCCCTAGCCGGTAACAAAGCTTGATCGCCTCATCTCCGAGAGAGCAGGAGGCAGCGAGGGGGGCAAACCCCCAGGTATACTGGAACAGGTCAGGGCTCCTTAGGGCTAAGGCTGCGATCTCTCCAGCGAACTCCTGGCTCATGCTGGAAAGATCTGGCGAGATCCGTGCTGCTGGATTCATTTGTGGGTCGGTTGTTCTGTTACGCTGGTAGCAGGAATGAAGCAGAGAGTGAATCCAAACGCAAGCACTTTAATAATCCAACACACAGGTAATCCAGGGTAAACGCAGAACAAGGTACTCAGAAGAACAAGGAACAGCTACAAGCAAACATTAAACAACAACCGACAGCCAACAACTGAAACACAGGGGTTTAAATACACAGACAAACAAGCTAAACAAGATAACAAGGGGGCGTGGTTAATTAGAGACACCTGGGGAGACTAATAGACATAGACGAGGAACACCTGTGGACACTGAGCAACAACATGACAAAAGACAAGACACATGGCAGGATAACATGACAAACAGGGAATCACATGACAGACAAGAACAAGGAACAAAACACAAAACCCACACCGTGACAATCTCGCAGCGATGTTATTACTTCAGTGGCGAACTCAAATGCTTTGTTTACTGGATGTCTCAGCGCTGTGTATAACAGTGTCGCTCGATCGAGATCGGCTCGCGCTGCGCTGACACTGATGGTCCAAACTGATAAACTGTCCGTGAAGCACAAAATAATGTGTAGCACAGTTTCGTTCCGCTTTCATTACGTTTGCCATCTGATGTTGTGCAACGTTGTGGTGGTGGATTTTGGTCGGCAGGAAAAATAGTCCCACGAATCGTTCGGTTTGTAAGGCGTACCGAACCGAAAGCCTCGTACCGAACGGTTCAATACGAATACATGTATCGTTACACCCCTAATGTACACTGTGCGGCACATAACCTGAACCTAGTGCTGAATGATGCAGTAAAAAACATTAGAGAAGTGGCACAGTTCTATGACACCATCGAACATTTGTATGTGTCTTCTGGCCACAGTATTAAGAGGTGGGCCATGCTCACTGGCACAGAGCCCTCAGCTCGGGTGTAACACTGACGAGACGATGCCCCACCCGCTGGTCCTCTAGATATGAGTCTATACGGTACAGATATCTGGACGTAATGAAAGCACATACGAAAATAACTCTGACAAGTGACAAGAAGGACGAGCGTGGTGAAGCAACAGGAATAAAGAAATTTTTTTAGAAATTCACTTTCATTTTTTAAGTGGTTCTGCCGACAAAAGTTTTGTAGAGTGTGAATGCTGTATCTTCAATGCTTCAAGCTACAAACGCTGACACACAGAAGGCTGTGACATGGCTGAACACCATTCAGAGCTTGTCCGGGTATCGTGGTGCTTTTGCCCAGGCAGAGGTGACAGCACAGACGCTCGCAGAAGAATGGGGATCTCAGACCACTTTTGAAAATGTGAGTCAGTAGAATAAAACGCCATTATGACGAGTTGTGTGAAGATGAGCGCCTGTCCAACGCAGAACGTTATTTCAGAGCAAACATTTTTAACGCTAATCTGGACACAGTAATCAACCAGCTCTCTCAAAGATTCGCATAAGAAGGTATGCAAGCAACCTCTGGCATGTTTGAGGCCCTACACCCCATGACTCTTCAGCTCGCAGGTGATGATGAGCTGTATGTCAAGGCAAAACACCTGTCTGACCACAACAGGGACATAGGATTTACATTTCCTGCACAACTACTGTCATTCAGGGCCTGTTTTAGAGCAGAGATTGCTCAGCCGTCCTCAATCTACCAACTTGCCAAGATGTTGATTGTGGATCATCACTCCATAACGTCCAGCTATGGTGAGGTGTGCACTGCCCTGCTATTATTTTTGACATTACCTGTGACAGTGGCAGCAGCCGAGCGCTCCTTCTCCACATAAACCCTGAGGAGCGGCACGAGCCAGGAGAGGTTGAGTGGGCTGGCTATACTATGCACTGAGCGCACCAGAGCCCGTGAAATGGACATTAAGGACATTGTCGAAGATTTTGCTCAGTGAAAGGCTCGTCGAACGCAACTCAAATAGGACACATGCTTTTTCAAAGGATTCGGTGTATCTTATGGGCTGCCTATAATTATTTCGGGCCCGGGGTCAGATCACCGCCGAGCACTTGTTTCATTGTGTGTATGTTAAGGGTGCTCCGATTGATCGGTTGCCGATCATAATCGGCCGATAATTGCTTTGGGATGTGTGATCGCGGTCTCTATAAAGGCCGATCAAGAAAAGCCGATCAGATGACGCAAAACTCGCGAGACAATTTTTTATGCCGGGTTACGGGTTCTAATCCGTCAAGCAGGGACACGTTTCTGTGCATGCATTTTATTTTGTGATTTCACCGGAATGAATAGAGAGTCTCCTCCACAACGGCGATAGATTGAAGCGCGCGTCTGAGTGAAGATTGCGCGCGGCCGCGAGCCACAGAGAACACTGTATCCATGCAACTGATCGCCGCGGCCACGAGCGCTCAGCTTGAGTTAAAAACAACACATTTTAGCGCTAGATCTCTTATTTAATAGCGAACTAAATGAATGCTCTGCTAGTTAACTGGAGATGTTTTATTGATTTGTATTAGGTACATCCGTGCGTGCCTCAGTGTTACAAAAATTGGTGGGACAATATCGTTCCTTAGAAACAGTGGTGAGACACGACTTCACTGGATCTAAACAAATCAATCTAACCAGGGCCGTGCACAAGGGGGTGGCCCGGTGGCTAGAGCCACTGCCCTTCTGCCCTCATCAGCTGAGGTGCCCCTCTCGCCCCCCTCCCTAACCCTCCAGAGGATTTCCATAAAAACGTTATGTTATCGCTCCAGAATTTTCGCACGTTAAAAAATAAATACGACCTCACGTTATGTCAATCACACTTGCACACTGCCTCCGAAACTTTCGTCCGTCATAAAAAAAATCTAATCGGGTAAAAATCTAATCGAACCGTAGCCAGCAGTTTGAATGGAGTTTGAATGGTGTTTTGACAATTCAGAGCCAACGAATCACGAATACGAAAAAACGCAGTGTGCAATGGCCTTTATTCTGTATTTGTTTTTCTGTGCGTGCACACACACACACACACACACACACACACACACACACACACACACACACACACACACACACACAACCCTACGCGTGCAGCCCTGCACATAGACAGAGCAGCGCGCAAGGACTGAACTGAGCTCTCTTTCGCGTCTGAATGGACAAATACACACAACATTATGTCTAAATGTCCGTTTTAGAGAGTATTCACGTAAACACAGTCAGTTATGTCTTTACAGAACGTACAGTTGTGAGAATATCGGATGTGCATCAGTGTAATTGGATCTGCACACTCGGTCTTAAAGTGACAGTGCGTAATAAACCTAATGCCGTCTGTGCACTTAATCAAACAACAAAATAAAAAGAGAAAAGCATTCACTGCTCTTTAATAGCTTTAATAAGGATTAATTATATTTAATTCATACAAATAAATATGTCTGCTTGAAAGAATAAAGAATGATGTATGTAAGACTTTAATTTTAAGATATTATTTTATGTCACAGTGCTAAATATGTGTCTGTATTGCATGTTCAAACTTTAAAAATTATTAATATTATCAGGTTAATAGATGTTTTCTACGGGAATATATAATGGGTTTGGACATTTTAGAGAAATTCTAAATTAATGCATTACAATTTAACACTAAACCCATTAATTCTTAGTCTACTAAATCTACTGTAGATTTAGTAGACTAAAACCTTATTGTATTTCGTCGACTTAAACTAAAACAATTCAGATGACTAAAATATGACTAAAACTAAATGGCATTTTAGTCAAAAGACTAAGACTAAATCAAAATTTGCTGTCAAAATTAACACTGATCTAAATGAATAGTACCTTAGTATATTAGCTAGGTTACAATGGGGCTGAAGGCACACCCTAACATTTGCTTTTCACATATGATTGCAGAAAAATATTCGATTGAAAATTGATGGAGCAACAGATTTTGTGTGAAAATAAATCATAAAGGTGGTTTGTTAGTTTAAAAATCGTATTAATGTATGAGGTGGCAAGGAGGTAGCCTACACACGGGGTAAAACCAGCACAAAAGACACATAGTATTGATACAAATACTTTAGCTAAATTAATATACTTTTAATAATCCCTAAGTTGATAGTTTATAGCTCAAACTCAAAATGGTGGGTGGGTGGGTGGGGGGGGGGGGGGGGGGGGTCACCATTGTGTATGTTGTCAGTCAAACTCCTTATAGTGCCCCCTTTTTTGGTTTAAGCCACTGCCCTCCAAAATGTCTGTGCACGGCCCTGAATCTAACCATAGATGTGACCAGTAGTGGTGGCTTTCTTAATCTGTTTTAAATAATTTTGCAAGGGTTCTTACAAAAAAAAATTATAATTACCAAAATATTGATGCTTAAGAAGTATTTGTATTTATATATATATTTTTTTTTTTTGCTGTGCACTTTACTACCTGTTGTCCTTTAAGTGTATTAGAAAAACTGATGGCTGACTGACTCAAAACATTATTTTGGCTATAGCCTTTTTTGTTGTAGTTTTTAGTTTAAAGTAGTCTAAAGCTAAATTTAAAGACTCAGATGTTCTGTCTTTTATCTTTATTTTATATTCTACAGGAAAGTTGTATTTGTCAAGCCCTAAGCTGTTCCCAATAACCAAGCACAGGCTGCTAAGTTAATATGCTGGACATGTTGCTTGCAAATAAATACACAGGTGTCAATTCATGATGCGTTGTTTTCTCTTAATTGTAATACTTAATGTACATTGATGTTAAATATAGTTTAATAAATAATGCTACATGATAAATAGAAGGCTTCAAATAGACCCTGTAATCGGTGATCGGTATCGGGTGATACAGCTTCCAGTAATCGGGGATCGGTGATCGGCCCCAAAAATCCTGATCGGAGCACCCCTAGTGTATGTGCTTGTGGGTATTAAATTGTGTGTGTAGGGCCCTATACATTTTTTCCCAAATTCCATTTTAACATATTTATTTATATATATATAAATTTTCCCACGCACAAATTCTGTGTTGTGTATTTTCTGAGATACCCCTCGCTGCAGACTGTAGCGCGGTGACGTCACGTATTCACGTCTTGTAAGTACATCACGTATGTGTTACCACGCATGCGCAAATTATACACAATCATTTCCGGCGATGGATTCAATGGCAGTAAGTCAATAAGCATTATTTATGCTGTTTTAACAATTGTGCTTTTGTGTTAACGGCTTTTAATTGTAAGAGATTCCATAGAGCGCGTCATAAATGTTTTAGGTTTTACAAAAAAATTTTATTCAGGGACGTGCACAGGAATTTTGTGGGGCAGTTGCTCTGACCTGAAAAAAGGGCACTACCCCCAAAACTCACGGGCTATATGAAGGAATATATTCAGTTGAATTTTGCCCATACAAATTGCCTTATCTGATCGTGTTTATTTCCAAACGCAATGCCTCATATTATGGTCTTATTATTATTTATAAAGATTGCAAACGTCAAAGATGACAGGTTTATGATATACAACTTTGTAAACAGTATACAAAATGTATTAAAAATATGTTAAATGTCACCAAAATACACATGAGAAAAAGAGTTCCTCATATTATTGTTTATTGTTTTTTAATTATTATTATTTTTTTTATTTTTTTTTTTAAATAAATAATCTGGATTGAATTGACAGATGGGGAAAAACTCGCTTCTAATAAAATAAAATAAAATGCTTAGATTTCGGAAAAAATACAATCCTTTTTTAACCTTTTGGCTTCCCGTACATTCAATTGTGCTTTTTGCTCATCTGGGCAACTACGCATGATTTGTAGTATGATTGCGTAAAGGGAACAGGAATTCCGGTAAGGAACAGAATCGACTGCTACACCCAGTGCCGATCCTGACCTCCCTGGGGCCCTAAGCAAAATTCTGCTAAGGGGCCCTCTGATGTCGTGAGCTATGTAAACCATTTGCCATTGCCACAGTCACACCTGACACTTCAGCACTCCCATCCTCCCATTAAACAAAACAGTCAAATAATAAGTACAACAATATAGAACAGAATGAGGTTCAAACACACAATATTTATTGAATAGAGTATTTTCTATAGAATGTTAAGATAATAAGTGAATATTATTAAGTAAGTGAATATTAACGTAAACATAAATAAGAAGAAAATAATAAATAATAACCCTGAGCTTTGGCTTTTGGGATTAACTTTGGTTCTTTCTACAGCCTGGGCATTTTCGGCATCAGTATGATTTTTTTTTTTTTTTTTTTATTATGCATGTTGAAGCAATTCTTGATTTATGGTTATTATTTACTGAGGGATGTGCATCCATTTTGACCAGTATGTCCAGCTAATCAACATTTTTGATTCAATATAGCCTATAAATCAATCGTCAATCAATGTCAAATTGTCAATACATTGCTTTCTATCTTGCATAATTAGTGCAGTTGTTTAGAGTTTTTAACTACACTGAGACTAGATAATCAGTGTCTTGTTTTAAAAGTATAATGTGTACTTTGATTGGGAGTGCCATCATTCACGTGCATGTATTGTACAGTATGTCTGGTCTCCACATATTTCTGCTTGAAAAATGCGAGTTTCATTTCGTGCACGCGCATATGAACGCACGATAACACACGCGACGCGGTTATGTTTTCCGAGCTGCAGTAAACAATCACTGTTGCACTTTGTCGTTTATCAAAATCAAACGTAATAAATAATTGTATTTTACTCTCACTTTTGTCAGCCACAAAGTGATGCAAGAGATGCACTGCCTGCCCAGCTAGGTTAGCAAGACCGAAAAACATCAAACTTTGCTGACATCAAACTTAGAGAGGAGAGAACACAAGTTTACCTGATTGTTGTTCCCGCAATTCACTCTCATGGTTTTTTTCTTCTTCCTCTTTTCGTGACCAGAAGGATAGTTTCGCTTCATTTTGTCGTGGATGTTGTAGCTACACATTTGACGGCGCGCTATGACTATGACACGAGATGGAGGCGTAGCCTTAAGTAATTTGCGTGGCCCTACGCCGGTCGCGTGCAGTCTATGGTCGCGTGCAGCGTTTGCCCTTCATACTGACTTTCACTTTCGGTGCCCGAATGGAAGTGAATGAGGCTTTGCGATTTTTTTTTTTTTTTTAATCTAGGCCTACGTGAAATTCTGCATCCATTGTACGATTTAATTTTTTTCTCGGAAGGGCAACTTGAGTGAGAAGGGCAACTTGAGTGAGAAGGGCATATGGGCAGTTGCCCGGGCAACCTGAGCAACCCCCCTGTGCACGTCCCTGATTGTATTATATGTTTATGATAAAGTTATTATAAAGTTTACCTTAAATCAGGCATAGTTAAAACTATGGATGTGTGTTGTACTTCTTTTTGCTGCTTTCATTATTACTTTAGAGTTTTTTAATACATTAACATTTTTTTAAATATTATGTCAAATTAACGCGGGACGTCAAAACACGTGACATAACCGCGTAACGCGCATGCGCTGTCACCGCGATATGGCGCATGCGTGGTAACACATACGTATTGTATTGCACGTATTGTATACGTGACGTCACCGCGCTACAGTCTGCAGCGAGGAGTACTTGTATTTTCTGGTAATCAAATGAAGACATAAAACATTAATTTATATTTGAATCATATGAAATTAAACTTTCTTTTGTCAAACAAAATTAACATTAAAGCAGTGTTTGTGTGTGTGTGTGTGTGTGCTATATAACTGTGGGGCCGTCATGCACTTACAAATTTACGAAGTTATGCCACTGATGGGATGACTACGGTGGCCGAGACAGCTCAACGCGCTGCAACTGAAGCAAACACATGCAAATAGAGAAAAACCCGTGCACATAGAAAAAAACATCTTCATCAGTTTCACAACACACGTGTGCTCCAAATAAGGAAACGCGCTGCAAAAGTTCACAACACAACCAAATACAGAAAACGCGCTGCAAATAACACAGACCACTACGGAAATGTTTCCAGGGGAACCAAATAAGTGACGAACCCGGCTGAGACGTGCTTATTGCTCGTGAGCTTCCCTATGCCATACTCCCTTCGAAGGGCAGACGGCAGAGCCCTTAAAGTGGGCCTGTGGAGGGAGCAGGGCTCTAGTGTGCTGTTATAGCCGTGTGGAGCGCACTTGATGAAGGGAGCAACTAAAGACAACGTAATTTCCTCATTATTTTCACCTGGGATGTTCCCATGACAACGCAGCACGGTGTCCATCAGCTGGTCTTACCACAGAAATATAATGCTGTTAACATAACGGATGCAAATACATTTTTATTTTTAGTTTACAAAAAAGCTGTTAGAATGTGCGTTATATATCTGTGTGTGTCCACTTAAAAATTTTGGACCCTACATTACCTAACATTTCTTACGAAACTTTTCTTTATGAAAATGTAATAACATGAAACAATTTGTACAGTGTAACTGATGTATAGATAAATATCTTTCCTTCATGTTTTTCTTCTTTATCTTTTTTATTTATTTATTTTAGTTTCCAGCTCATGGTTCTTTTCTCATTTGTTTTCTGATGACATTGAACATATTGTTAATACATTTTGTACATTGTATACAAGTTGTATGTCATAAAAAAATGTAATCTCTGTATGTTTTGCACAAACAAATAAATAAATAAATAAACAAATAAATAAAGTATAATTTTAAGCTGTAAGCACCAGCACGCATAGATTTATGGATATCTATGCCAGCACCAGAGCCGGATTATCCATAAGGGCACTTAGGCCAGTGCCCAGGGGCACCAACCATTCACAACCACTAGGGGGGCACCACATGACACAAGCTTTAAAAATATTTTTCGTAAATTGTTATATTATTAATTCTCGAAAGATCATACATAACTCGTTTATGAACACTAATGATAATAATATAATAATAAATTATAAATAAATAAAGATTACATGACCATTATCACTCCCCCCTCCCCAATCTGTCAGAGTTGAGTTGGTCCACAACAAGTACGCGCAAATCAGGCACGGTGCCAGGATTCCAGGTTTGGATGGGCCAGACCAATTGTGGGTGGGCCTTAAATTAAAAACGTTATCCAATCACTGTTTAACCTAATAAAAATTACTGACTAATATATCTGTACGTAGGCTAGATTTTAATAGCTTGATGCTCTTTAAATATTTTGTTGCATTGTTACAAAGTTTCGGTGCATATGGAGTCAGGACGGACCTATCCGCGATCGCTCTCCTTGGTCCTGACCAAAGAAGAGCGCTTTGGAATCTCCATTACGCATCATACCTGGGCTGCGTTTCCCGATAGAAGAAAAAGCGGTGTTCTTTATAAAAGAAGCACTTCAGAAAAAGTTGGAATTGCATTTATTAGGACTCATGGTATAGGCAGAGGCGCTGGCGCCCTCCTAGCAACGGCGCTGGTCGCGCTAGCAGCGATAGTCGTAGCGGGTGGCAGAGACGAAGATGTGCTAGGTGATGTGGATCTCAGCTTTCCTTCATCTCCTGGTTGCAGCGATGACTCAGAGACTGTATGTGCGCGTTTAAGGTACCTAAACAACGACTGTTGCAACATTGTCCTTTACTGGAAATTATTTTCACACTTTCACAAGGTAGTGATAAGCGCTGACGCTGCAATATTTCTGGAGACATGGAGTGGGTAAAACATTTTTTGACCACTTGAGTTTTGTTTTGTAGAAAGACTTTTTTTTTATAAAGATTTTCGTTTCGTATAAATTGTATCTTAATTTTGATCAAAGTTTTATCAAGCAATTGCCCGTATTTAATAAATAAGAAGCACTATATAGCAGACAATGTAATAAGGCGCCGGCACGATCACTTGCATTGCACGACAACTGGAGCATGTTTCCGCCACAGAGTAAAAAATACAAAATGTAATTGCGATTTTTTAATCTCACAATTCTGACGTTTTATCTCAGAATTACATGATAAAATGGCAATTGCAGGTTAGCTATAAAGTCAGAATTGCGTGATATAGGCCTAAAGTCGCAACTGTATGTTATTAAGTCAAAATTGCGTGATATAAAGTGCGAGAAATATAGTGTTACAAAGCAGCTGAAGCGGAGGAAAAAGCAGGATCCACGTGCAGCAGTGTTTTATTTAAATAAACTAGAAACTAAACAGACTTGGTAACCAGACTCAGGAACAGGACAGCGTGCATACAGCATTACAACAATACAAGAACTCACAAAGACTGGACTGAAACACAGGGCTTAAATACAGGGGCAAACGATCTAAACAAGATAACAAGGGGGCGTGGTATACATGAACACAAACGAGGAGCGGGAAAACTGAACAGGACTGAACCCAAAAGCACAAAGACAGGGGGAACACAGACAGACATTACAACATATAGCTTGAAATTCTGACTTTTTTTTCAGAGAATTACATGTTTATATCTCGCCATTCTGACTTTATAATACGCAATTGAGAGATATAAAGGCAGAATTGCATGATATAAAGTCCCAATTGCGTGTTACAAAGTCAGAATTGAATTGTGAGATATAAACTATTCTGGGGTAAAAATAAAAAATAAAAAAAGCAATTGCGACTTTATTTCACGCAATTCTGACTTTATAACACGCAATCGCGGCTTTATTTCACGCAATTCTGAGTAATAAAGTCAGAATTGTGAGATGTAAACTCGCAATTGTGAGATAAAAAGTCGCAATTATCTTTTAAAATGTTTTATTTTGGCGGAAACAAGCTTCCATAGTATACTATAGCCTATAGCCTGTCCTATTTAAGTAGCCTAATTAAATTAATATAAAGGGGCGATTTGCCCACTAATGGCTTAAATGAACAACTTGGGGGGAAAAATAGTCGGAGGCCTTATTCCACATATCTTGGAAGTTCGAGCCAGGAGGCCATTCTGGGTTGAGCGCGCGACCCTGAGGAATGAGTGAGCAGAGCGGAATATTCAGAAATGCGCTCTCTGCTCACATGCTCTGATCGGAACAAACCCGAACACTGTCTGCTGAACTTGCGCAGAAACATCAAAATAGACATAACCAGCTTTTTAAAATTGTTTTTAAAACTAAACATTTAGACTATTTTAGCACAAATTATGTGCTTATTGGCGATTTTTTTTATAATTATTGACAAAACATTTTTGAAAAAAAAGTTTTGGGTGGGCCTGTTGAAAAGTGGGTGGGCCTAGGCCCGTCAGGCCCACCCATAACGCCGTGCCTGGCGCAAATGTGTCATTTTTTTAACGGCTACAGAAAAGGAATCTAAATTAAAAATGGACTGACGTCAATTGAGTGGTTTTGCAAAAAGAAAGTTAAAGAAAGACAAGGACGCTAGACGTTTAGCTACAATTAAAAATGTTCCAGGGATTGAAAGTTTTTTCAATCCCTGGATTGAAAAAACTGCTACTTGGGCGGAGTAATAACCGCAGCACCTGAGACGAGCCGTGGTGAGGAGCAGAGAGCGCGTCTCAGGCGCTGCGGTTATCACTCCGCCCAAGTAGCAGTGCTTCGCCTTCAGAGAATATAGTTCCCAGTATTTATACGGTTAAAATATGTCTGTGTCTCATGTGACTTTGTTTTTTGTACACTCTGTGACTATACAAATCACAACATGTAAATAGGAAAATGTTTGCTTTATTTTGTCACTTATTTGGATTAGTATACTAGCTGCAACCATTTACATCCAGTCTTTGTGCTAAGCTAGGCTAGCGGTGGGTGCGTCAAACAGACTTATAGCACGCACGGAGATGAAAAAGGTATGTATGTACTTATCTAACTCTGGGGGATAAGGTGAATAGGCTAAAGTCCCAAAAAGTCGGAGTGTTCCTTTAAGGTAAATTCAGTTAAGGCTAACTGGTAGGTAAACTCTTAATCCCAGACTAAAATGCCTGATTGAGAAGCAGCTTGCATTGATATATCTTAAAATATGTCAGTGCTATTGTTTTGTCTCAAGATTTTTTTTCTAAGGCACGTTTATAAAAGCTACTTTGAATGTACTAATTTAACTAAGGCTTACTCCTGGCTTAATCTAATCCCTGTCAGTGAAACCAGGGCACAAACACTTCATAATAAGTATTTGTTGTAAATATATCTATTAAACTAAAGGTTGTTAGGCAATGTCACCAATTGCTAGGTAGAATAGCTTGAGAAAATGACAATTTTCTAAAACTATTTTACCTCACTGGATTGAGGTTGTATTTTACTATTAACGTTAACGTTACCCCAATCACATCCAACAGAAAGCAATGAACAAACAATGTTTTATTTTAGTACATATGATAATTATTTTTAATGAATTCACTTACCATTAGATTGTTTGAAGGCTGTCTAAAAATAACGGACGCGCTCTGTCGTCGAAGGGAAAGGAGCGGGAAGAAGCTACATTTGGGCAGATAAGACCATAAAATTAGATCATTTTCCACCAATTAGAAAAACAACAATAAATAATACTTGATATTTTGTTTTGGCTATTTAAAAAAGTTCTATGTGTGCACAATTACCGTCGATTTCGGCCAGAATTTCAGTGAAAACACAGCAATCCTGTCAGCGCGCGCATACACTTAAAGTGAAGGGAGCGGGAAGAAACACCTCGAAACTACATTTGGCAAAAAACAAAAACAAACAAAAATTATTTATTCATCAACAAGTTCGGATAACTCATCCTGTTATGTTATGATAATTATAAATTGTTAAATTAGTGCAAACGTACCATTTTACTTCTTGTCAGCCGTCAGGCTTTCGTAAAACTCGACATCACGTCACGCCTCGTCACCGCGCGAGAAAACAGGAGGGGGGGGGGGGACAGTGTCGATTCCCAAAACATCACTTCGTCGATTCAAAAGCTTCTATAATGGAGAATCTACTCCAAACTACTGAAGTCACTGTAAACCAAGGCATGTCGTTCCGTGCGTGACATGACTAATATTGGGAGAATTTCCTCATTACTAAACTATTATAAGAACCATAACACTAACAGATTTTGTTCAATTCGGTTCTCCAAGAAGATTCATTCACTGATTCATTCGGTGGTTCTTTCTGTAGATTACAGCACCAGTAGTGCAACCAGTGAGCGAATATTAAATGAGTGAGTTTTTAGAATTAATTCAACAGGTTCGTTCCAAACGCACATCACATTTACAGAATAATTTAAAAGACATATTAGGACGGTAATAATTAGCCTACTTGAGTTGACTGATCATAGTTACTTGTGTTTTTAAACAACAAGGAATATGTGAACACAGGGGGGGGGCATTTAAAACACTACAAAGATTACAACGTTTATTCATTTTAAAATGCTTACATAAAATAGAATAAAATAGATTTTTTCCCCAATATGTCTAACAAGATACCTTGACATTTCCTATCAATAGTGTAAATGATTCACTGCATTGATTATTATAATACACTTTTTTTCTTAAGAATCAATAAAATCATTATGGCATTTACTCCAGTGCGAGGTCCCATGAGATTGATGGTGCGGAATCCTTTTATTATATAAATAACCCGTTGGCGCTACAAAGAATCTTTTGTGCAATGAAAAGGTTTCATTGATGCTAAAGGTTCTTCATCATATATCCCAACAATGAACCATTTAAGAGCCTTTATTTTAAAGAGTGTAGGCCTAATACTTATCCATCTGAGGTAAAAACACAAGGTTGGTTTTCCCGGTCAGAGTTTGACTTCTTGTATTGTCAGCATCCGATTAGGCCTGTATTTCACACTTAAGGTTAATTGATCCACCAGGCGTCCAATTGTGGCTAAAACTATTCTCTTTTATCTCCCTTATCCCAGTATGTTGATTTTTTTACTAAATCGTTTGTTCACTTGTACTATCTCATATTAAAGATTCTGATTTCATCAATAACATTTCCGTGTTACATGATTTACCTGAAACTTCTTTATTATTAACTTTGGATATGACGAGTCTATAACATCTCACATGAGAAAGGGCTTATAATAATGTGATTTTACCTCAGTAACTGTAGCTCGATCCTGTCAGTAAACTGACCACATCACTTACCGTATTTTAACCATAAACATAGTTTTACTGTGGTATTTGTTATAACACAGTAACAACATTTACCATGCATTTACCAACATAACCATGGTTTTACTGTGGTGTTAGTTAATGCACACAACACTTACCATGGTTTTACCACAAATAAATGTTCAAAGAATGTTATTTTGTGAGGAAAAATAAGGTTAAGTTTGTAACATTTAACATTCTAATCACGACAATAGAACTGGACATTTTCATGTTTTCTTTTTAGTCTTGTGGAACCCATAGGCTATTTAAAAATATAACCAATTTAAACTGTCTTAGATTCACCAGGGGAAAATAGTTAAAACAAAAATGACAAGAAAATAATATGATAAGACTTAACCAACTAACAGTGAACGATCTCTTAAGTTTCTCTCAAAGTTATGAACAAACATTATTAATGTTAACATAACGTTCGTTCAAAGTTCTCTGGTCTTTAATAACGTTCTCAAAAACGTAAAAACATTATTTATACATAATTCATGAAGCGTTTATTCTGAGACATTTTAGTTAAGATTTAATTTGTTAAAATGTTTTTAAATGTTACTCCTTGTTTCAGAACGGTCAGAAAACATTAAAAAGTAACGTTCCCATAACGTTTGAAAAATTATACAATGGAATGTTCCATTAACGTTCATATAACCAAGATTTTTTTTTTTTGAACATTCAGGGAACATTCAGAATAACTTTTGCAAACTGTTCTTAGAACATATTTTTGTCATAGTTTGTTTATCAGAGCTGGTAATGTTTGTGAGTGCCATGGACTTGAAGTGGCCTTGGTCTGAAATGCCCCAGCATGCAGTGCTTATTGAGCAAATCCACGTTTTAAAGCTTTGGTCTGTGATTTGCTGACCAGCTGCTGAGTTGAGCTTTTATGCTGGGAGCCAGGGGCCGTTTCACCGCTGATGACACTATGGAGAGGAACAATACGCTCACGTGCACTAATGCCTGCGCTCAGAGAATGGGAGGTGAAGCGCAGATGAGAAGCTGCTCTCGCTGTCATCACAGTCTCTTTAATACGCCTACCGCTATAATGCTTAGCCAACAATATATTTTTTATCCATAATTCATTCTTAATAAAAGGTTCCAGTATATATAAGCTCCAGACATTTTTTCTACTACTGAGACTGTATATCACAGAATATCATTTGCTAGATCACTTAAATTTCTGTATAGTTTTACTTTTTGGATATATTATGATTTATTATTTACTGAATGTATGTTATTAATAAAGTCCAGTGTGAGCAAGCGCACCTTTCATCAGTTTTGCTGGAAAAGGTCTTTGCATGAGCTTGCGTTTCTAGTAGTCTCATGCATTAGCACGAATATATTCATTAAAGGGGACCTATTATTCAAAATTCACTTTTAAATGGTGTTTGAACATAAATGTGTGTTGGCAGTGTGTGTACACAACCACCATATGATGATAAAAATACATCCACTCCTCTTTTTAATCATCATTAATCATAAACAGTGTCTGAGAAGAACAAGCCGTTTGCAGATTGTAGCTTTTGTGGCCCCGCCCACAACTGCTGATGGACTCCACCCTATTAGCATAGGCCCCGCCCACAACTGCTGCTGGACTCCACCCTATTAGCATAGGCCCTGCCCACAACAACTGATGGATTCCACCCTATTAGCATAGGCCCCACCCACAACTGCTGATTGACTCCACCCTATTAGCATAGGCCCCGCCCACAACTGCTGATGGACTCCACCCTATTAGCATAAGCCCCGCCAACAACTGCTGACAGACTCCACCCTATTAGCATAGGCCACACCCACAACTGCGGACAGACTCCACCCTATTAGCATAGGCCACACCCATAACTGCTGACATACTCCACCCTATTAGCATAGGCCCCGCCCACAACTGCTAACAGACTCCAACCTATTAGCACAGGCCCCGACCACAACTGCTGATGGACTCCACCCTATTAGCACAGGCCCTGCCCACAACTGCTGATGGACTCCACCCTATTAGCATAAGCCCCGCCCACAACTGCTGACAGATTCCACCCTATTAGCATAGGCCACACCCACAACTGCGGACAGACTCCACCCTATTAGCATAGGCCACACCCATAACTGCTGACATACTCCACCCTATTAGCATAGGCCCCGCCCACAACTGCTGATTGACTCCACCCTATTAGCATAGGCCCCGCCCACAACTGCGGACAGACTCCACCCTATTAGCATAGGCCACACCCACAACTGCTGACAGACTCCACCCTATTAGCATAGGCCCCGCCCACAACTGCTGATGGACTACACCCTATTAGCACAGGCCCCGCCCAAAACTGCTGACAGACTCCACCCTATTAGCATAGGCCCCGCCCACAACTGCTGACGGACTCCACCCTATTAGCATAGGCCACACCCACAACTGCTGACAGACTTCACCCTATTAGCACAGGCCCCGCCCACAACTGCTGACGGACTCCACCCTATTAGCATAGGCCCCGCCCACAACTGCTGATGGACTACACCCTATTAGCACAGGCCCCGCCCACAACTGCTGACGGACTCCACCCTATTAGCATAGGCCCCGCCCACAACTGCTGACGGACTCCACCCTATTAGCATAGGCCACACCCACAACTGCTGACAGACTTCACCCTATTAGCATAGGCCACACCCATAACTGCTGACGGATGCAATGTTACATAAGCGTGAGATTATGATGAAAACCAAACAGAAGTTTTAGTTTTTGGCAGAGTACCCGAGGCACTGGTCTTCTCTCCTCTATTGTGTCGTGTCCGAGTGAAGCGCTTCTGGAGCAAGAACACATGTGGGCGGGGCTTGATTGTGTCCGTGGGGAATTGATTGGATGGTTGTGGTTTGCTATTGGCTGATCTCATGTGAGTGACAGGTTATAGCCCCGCCCTAGCGCCAGTAAACACGTCATAAAGAGAAGGCTGCATCCAACATCACATACTTCCCTACTATACACACATTATGAATATAAAAAGATTAGTATGTCTATTCATAAAACACTAGATAACCCCCCCAATATTTATACCCATGATCACATGAAAAATATGCAGAACAATTTTTTTTAACTATATTATAAATCAAATCCCCCCCCCCCCCAATGTTCAAACCAAATCTACGCCCTTGCATACTACACATATTCATATAGAACATAAAAAAGAACGGTTAATTGTGATTTCATGGGTAGGGTTGAATAAAATCGTGGTGATCATAATTAGGGGGTATTATCAGCATTATTAGGCTTTTTTTAACCTAAAGGAACGTGATTGCCAAGATGGATGGACACAGCACCAAATAACATGAACAATGCACAAATACTTTCAGGTCAGATCAGATAACTGTCGTCTTATTGTGTAAAAATGTTTTCTGAAAGAACAAAAAAAATAATGAAACATAAGAGGAACGAGTTTTTATTATTTTATTCTTAAATATGACAAATAAAAAAAAAAAGCTTTAAATTTCAATTTCATTTAATTCTCTCCTTTTAAATGCAGGACAGTCACGTGGTGTCGCGGCCTAGCGTTGCCACGCCCCGCTACGCGTGCGTACGTGCGCGCTCACGTACAACGCGTGGTTCTTTCACATTGCCGTAAGTAGGGAAGACTAGTCCGTCGTTTTAAAGGTTCCAGGGGTTCTTTTACATGTTTTAATTGAGATTAGCCACTCTGCGTCTTAGACTGAAGCCTGTTTGGTCTAGGGGTGGAGTGGAGAGTGCGAGAGGCTCCCGCTGGAAGCACACACATCGTTCGCTGATCATTGCGGTGGATTTGAGGGGTGTTTGTTAGAGGAGAAATGGCCACTGAGGTGGAGACTCTCCTGCCGAACAACTCGCTGCTCAAGCCGGAGGAGCTCGAGCACCAGGCCGGCGGAGACGGAGGGTTTGTGGGGAAGGAGCAGAGCCTGAAACGGGCGAAGGACGAGAGCAACAGCCAGGCGAAGGAGAACCTGGAGCAGGAGAGCGAAGACGACGCGTGTAAGACGGAGTTCACCGAGGCTCCGCCGCCCAAGGTGAACCCGTGGACGAAGAAGATGAGCGGCGTCAACGGACAAGCGCTGCACGGTCTGTACCAGTGTGTGTGTGTGTGTGTGTGTGTGTGTGTGGTTTAACACAACAAACCGTTGGCAACGAGCGAGTTCATCATCATGAGGCACATCTATGAGGGAACATGTTGAGTAATAACGTTAACAGAACGGTCTGGCTCGAAACGTTAGCATTTTTATACAACCTCATGTGTCCGTTAATAACGTTTCAGTTGGACTTTTATCTAACGGTTTTTTTTTAATGTTGCCACTTGTTTCAGAACGTGAAAATGTAACATTCCCACAATAGAACGTTCCCCCAAAACACTCAGAAATAACGTGTTCATTAGTGGATGGGAAGGTGTTTTTGTCCGCTGGGATGTCAAATGATGTTTATCGCGTTTCTCACACACATGACAGCAGATTGTGTAGGCACTGCTAGGCCTCGAATCTCTTGCAGGACTCATACAATCAACTCGTACATGAGTGCATTGATATGATGCCGAACAAACCATATTTATGTAAATTATAGTCGCAGATGAGACAGCAAAATGTCTTGATGTTGTTCGCCTTCATCGCTTTTCTGAACAAATGGCTATCGGGTTAGCATTAGCATTAGCGGCCTATGGGGATCGAGCTCGTCTGACAGGCCGGGGCTGGTGCCGCTTTACTGTAACGTTACATCAGCTGCAAATAAAATCACGATTATTTATCGTGTTACGTGATGTTGTCAGGCTAGATGAGATGCCTTTGTTTACAGTGTTATATTACAATCGCTGAACGTGTGATTATCCGCTTTATGTTATGGCACGACACGTGTGAGATCCACGTGTTTGTCACGAACTCGCTCGGATTCGCGTGAAAGCGTCTTTAAGCGCATATCTGGTGAAATGGTGTGTTTTTTGAACGGCGCTCGTGACAGTGCGTCTCTCTCGTGGTGTTTAATGCACGTGCGCGCGCCAGTCCTGCTGTTAGCCGTTAGCAGTTAGCTTCCGATCACTCCTCTTTTATTAATATTCATATGCTCGATTGACGCATGGATGGGATCGCACGCATGGCATCGTCGCACTGCTTCATTTCATCTGCAGAAATGCTGTAACGAAGGGCTCGTGGAGCTGCTATCAATCCCAGAGTTCCCCTGGATGAGGGCAACGTGGTTTGTGCCATGTGATCACGTGCGGACAGAAGCGAGTCACTGCTCCGGATCGCTGTGTGTGTGTGTGTGTGTGTGGGCTTCCCGAGGTAATGCGGATGGGTAATTAGCGAAGGAAGGCCGACTGATCAATGTTGCTTTAGACTGAGAATGCGTTGAGTGACGTCATGACAGCTGATTACTACTGTTTTCCGTTTAGAGAAGATCAATCCACTGAGAGCCAGTGCTTCACATGCTGAGCGATTGTGGGGAGAATTCAGTCAATTGAGTTGATATGCATGAATTGAATGAATATATATATATATATATATATATATATATATATATATATATATATATTAGGGGTGTAGCGATCCCCTCATGTCACGAACTCACGATTCGATACATATCACGATACGATATTACTGCGATACTGCACGACATATGGTAAAAGGTTAACAAAAAATGTCCTGTTGATTAAAACGCTAAATTTGGTGTTACATTGTGTGTGTAAAGAAGAATAGACTTGGACTTGGTGCTGAAACCCAAAGCACAGGACAATAGAGACACCAGAATAACAATATTCACGATTCTGAAGATGAAAATACTGAATTATTTCAGACGAATATGCTTGATCTCTGTCACTGACTAGATATATTTAAAATAATGTAGCCCACCTTTTACACTAATATTCCCCCGTTGCATTATTATGCATTATATATAGTGGTTTAATGTAGTACTGACACTAAAACTCTGAAAACTTGAATTTTTTCCTCACATAGTAATTTTTATTTTGGGTGAACTATCTATGATGCATATTGTTGCATTTTTGTATTGCGATATTGTTACACCCCTAATATATATATATATATATATATATGTATTTTTATATAGGGGCTTTTTGCTTTTATATATCGGTCCCCACACAATTCATTAAAAGCTAAATATATATTAATATGCAACTTTTTTAAAGTCCCTGTAAAGTCAAAATTAAGTATGTGTTTTGAGTTTGTCACACCACAGAAAAATGTGTTATTAGTCACCCAGCCAAATTTGAATGATAAAAAAAGTCAGCAAGTACATAAAATAAGCTATCAAAATCTTGAAAAAATGAGCAGTAATCTCTGCTCTCAAACGCTGGGGGCGTGTCCGCTGGCTGCGCTGAAACCACGCCCACTCGCGGGAAAGCTGCCGTCGACTCGCCACACTCAACTAACTCTACAGCCGGAATAGATGCTCGCACGGTGGGCACGCACTGCCGATGATGGCACCAGTTGTCGGCGCGACGGGAGGATGAAGGCTGAGGCGGGAGTCTGTTCGGCCCCATTCACCAGTAACAGCGGATTATCAGTGAATCCCAGACAGTTATCTCCGACGAAAGTTTATAAAACTATCCCGTGTAAAATGATCACTTACAGAGGCGGGTTTTGGCGGTGATCCTCAGCTCTCCATCAAGGTTGGCTCTTCACAAAATTAATCCACTTCTTCTTGATGTAATCGTTTTTCGGAAATTTAAACAAGGACACCGATCTGTTTTGTACGTGATCCGGTGATCGCATCCAGGTAGTACGCATTTCCGTGACGAAGGCATAGCTAGTAGCTAGCAATCTGTAGGCTGTGTTACTAATAGTACTGACAGTAACTCGCGATTGAGCGGCACACTGATGTGAATCTGCTCTATAATATTGTTAGGAGCGGCCAGCCTCAGGGGCTCCAGTGCGTCATCAAGTAGGGGCGTGTCCAGGAGCTCAAGGGCTCCAGTGCGTCATCGAGCCCTGTTTTAGCCCCGCCCATAAAATCCGTAAAATAGCAATGGTGAAAAACTGTTTAACGGTCTAACTCCACAATTCAGTGCTTCACAGTTCACAGTCTTTGTAATATGTTTTAGCAATACATTTCTAACATTTATAAAGTGTTTAGAATTTTTTTTTGAAATTGCCTTTACAGGGACTTTAAGCTAAATTACTGAATGCCATTCTTCCGCTAGAAAATATTCCCTGACGAAGACCGTAAACGGCATCAGAATGTTAAATTAAAGCAGAGATTGGATCTTTCCGCGCGCGCGGGTGTGTGTTTGCTAGGGTTGGAGATCGCTTGAATCTTAACGATTCCTATTCGTATCAATTCCTCATTTCGATTCCAATAAGGTATAAAAAAATAAAAAACTTAGATATCTGAATATCATGAACACAGGGAACGTTTGCCTGTAGAAAAACAACTAGCTGAACTAATATACATTTCAATCATTATTAAAGACAAGTAAACATTGCTAAAAAAAAATAGCAATTGCAACAGACACATCTGAACACAAGATATGATTGAAATAAACTGTGTTCAGCTGTTCAGGTACAGAAACTGTAATAAAATGTAAAATATCACTGCACATTATAAATATAATATACATTACAGATTTAGTTACAAAAGTTATTCAGTGAAGAGCGAGTGAGTGTTCTGTTGTGTGATTAGTGTTATTATAGAGACGGGGGAATATGAGCGCTGTCCCTTTAAGAACACACACGAGCACAGAGAACAGCGCACCAGTCGTCTTGTGCTTTAATGGGTTAAAGTCAGTTAAAATGCTCAGAGGAATCGAAAATTTTTTTTTATAACAAGTATTCGATTACAGAATTGTAATAAATTTTCGATTCCCAACCCTACTCTCGGGAAAGTATTCTTAGCTGGAAACTGTGGGTGCTCGAACATGACGCCAGCAGGGGTCACGCACACTTCAGGACATCAGAATGCATATTGTGCTAAACTCACAGCTGAAGACCTTGTGGTGTTCAGTGACGTGTACATTATGAAACTGATGGACTTCCAGACTTTAGGTAATGAATGGGAAACTGTAGCAATAGGCCGTTCTCTGAGAGGACTGAGTTCAGAGCACACGTGTGTGTGTGTGTGTGTGTGTGTGTGTGTGTGTGTGTGTGTGTGTGTGTGTGTGTGTGTGTGTGTGTGTGTGTGTGTGTGTGTGTGTGTGTGTGTGTGTGTGTGTGTGTGTGTGTGTGTGTGTGTGTGTGTGTGTGTGTGTGTCTGCTGACACTCTTACAGCTGGAACAGACTCAAATCACACAAAGCAAGTAATCCTGCTCACACAAACAGCTTATGACCCAAATGAACATTCTTGGTCAAATATTATACTAGTATTTGTTTTTGAATGTCTCTGAATGTCATAATCCTAGACAGAACTTCATAAAGTTATATATTGAAGCTTGTTTCAGGTCTCTAACCTTGTTTCATAGAGAGCTAGGCTACTTTTTAAAAATGTTATACAATACTTAAAAAATGTTATACAATACTTAAATCTCTTAATGTAAACCGAATCAGAGAATACAGTTCTTTATGGAAAACATTACTTTGCATTTTAGACTGTGGTTGTAACGATAGATGTGTTTATAGATCATGGTTATTACGATATTGTTAAAATGTGCTGGAAATGTTCAAAAAGTTCAAACCGCTTTGCTTGGCACATTAATTCTTAACTCCAGATGCTGTAGTGCAGTGGTTTGACCGCAGTGCCGGTCCTGTGTCTGCTCTACACACTCCTGTGTGACTCGACAGAAAGCTGGCATCATTTGGATGAAATATGTTATTGTACGTTTTCATCAGAGAATATATTCTGAGAAAATCATCTGCTGAAAGTGTGACCCGGATCACATGCGTTCTAAACACTGTTCACTAAAACATTTCGCCGATTGGTGTTTTTAATGTGGCGTTTGCATCACAGGAGCGTCTGTGAGCCGAGCACAGGTGTGTGTGTTTGCACCCGGCGTACTTCTAAACCTAGGTGTGTGTTGCTCTCCTCACCCGTCCTGGAGCATGTGTGAAGCTAGCAGAGTGCTCTTTATGATGGTACCTCGCTTAAAGACTTTAGCAAGATTACGCCTGAAAAGGTTTTGGATTTTTTATCATATGTTAAAGGCACAATATGTAGGGTTTTTTCACCACAAGAGGGCGCAGTTTCCAACAATAACACAGGCGTAGGTTGATGACGCAGTGATGAGCAGAATGATGGGACCTACCGCGAGTGCTGGATTACTCACACGGGTCAGTTTATTAGACGAATTAAACTTGAGGTAACGCAGCGCTGCTTCACTCGGTCTAACGTTACACTATCACACTAAACGGCATTTAAATGTGTGTTGAAAGTTATAATGTTATACTACGTGTTAGTTCGTTTGCTATACGAAACTAGCAGTAAGCTAGATCAACATTAGAATAATATACTGACCATATTCTAACATTTCATCATTTTGAGCTAACGTTATATAACATTGATTTGTTTTATGTACATTTGCTCACCTGTCTAATAAAGCTGTCGTGACTCGTGAAGCTCTGTCGAGTCCAAGTTAGCCGCGGACGCTAGCTCTCGGCATCTCACAAACGCCACGCTGATATTGATCCTCATTTTAGTTCTCCTTGTTTGTCCCAAAGTCTGCTTGCCATGGTCTATGTTTGAAAGAAACAAGAACTGCGTGCCGCTAAACGTTACGCACTGCGCAGTTGTCCGCGTCTGTCGCCATGGTTACGTCATGGCTATGGCAGTACGAGCGGAAACCGAGGATAGCGGATATTGCGTCATTTGACAGGCGACATTTTTTTCCGGGACGGCCACTTATTTAAAATTGGAATTTCTCTGAAATAAAAAATCTTTGGAGACTTTTGGGATATTGTAAGTACACCACTGCAGGATATATATCACACTGTGCAAGTGATTTTTGGATATTTTATTACAAAATTCTTACATATTGTACCTTTAACTTAAAAATCTTTTTTTGTTTTTTATTGTATTTACATGATATTTGCCATGAAAATAAATAGCTTTGAATGCTGACATGGCACTAAAACGATCTGAATCTGCTTGTCTGAAATTCTACTAGTGTCGTTTGTTTTAGAATAATAAGGTTTACATAAATACTTCAAATTTGGTTTATTTGACCTGTTTTTAATTGTCATGCTCTTGTTTTGCTCCTCTAGAGCATTCTGGTCCCACGAAGGTGGTGAAGGCCGGGAACACGCGAGCGAGGCGCGGAGGAAAGGTGAGTGGCGTTCTCTGAGTGCTCTTCTGGAGCAGGACTGGTTCACACACACTGGTTTACTGGTTTGCAGCATTACATTTATTGAAGACAATGCCTTGTAAAGACTGAAGGTCCGCTCAGGCCGAGAGCGGCGACTGTACCAGCATCCACACCGGCGCACGCTATCGGTTTACCGCCTGACGCTTTAAATGCTAAGCTCTTAAAAGTTGGAAGGATTCTGATTGGCTGTCAATGTGTTTATCGTTCATCAGCTGGGAAAAAATACTTCTGCAAGTGATTCCAGCGATATGTGGCGTTAGTTGTGGTGTGGAATCTGCTGTTCTCTTACATTGAGAGTGATTTTAACAGCTATATTGCTGTCATCCTTGGCCTGAAGGCCTGTGTCTAGCGACCGGGGGGCAGGTGATCGTGGTCTGTGGATCAGCTTACCCCACAGCTCGACACACGTGATTCGCGGGTAGAGTGAAAGTTTATCATTTGGACGTGTTTTGTCTGGCCAATTTACACATTAAAACAACATTAATCGCGTAAGAAGAGGCTAAATCGTGACTCGCGCGTTCAGACAGCGCTCGAACACCGGATTGATTCCTATTGTTTGTGTTTTTGCCCTCAAACGGACACATGCACACTCAATACCCGTCTAAACACCGTCTCGGCAAGTATCCTCAGTTGTCATTAGGGATGGGAATTGATAAGACTTTAACGATTCCGATTCCATTATCAATATTGCTTATCGATTCTCATTGGCTGAGGGAAGAAGTACAGGGGTGTGATAAGGGTATTGGGGGTGTGAACCTACACTGGTTTCACACTTCGGTTCATTACGATTATCATGTCATCGATTCAGTTCAATTTGATGCATTATGATGCACTGCATCCTCAATTTTCAATTTTACTTCAAAAGTGATGTGTGCATGCGCGCGTGTGTGTGTGTGTGTTCGCCTGTTCGGGAAGTCACAGTGACAGAAATAGTGACATTCCAGTTTAAGTTTCATGGGACTAAAGTCTGTTTATGCCATTAAAAAAAAAAATTCTGTCAAATCAATTTTGTTGTAAAGAAATGTTCATTTAAAAGCAGCGGTCATTCATCAGTGTATAATGTTAACCTAGAGATGTGCGCATCAACCGTCGCCGAGAGTCCGCTGTTGAAGACGATCATCCATTTATAATCACGCGTAACAACACAGAATACTTGTAATTTGACCATCGGGTGCGAGAACATTATTAGGACGGGTGGATGATTTGTTTTTGGCTGCGGATTCGGGTGACGTTTCTCATCGAGTATTTGCGTAAGTTTGTGTGTGTGTGTGTGTGTGTGTGTGTGCGCTCGCGTCTCATATGAGCATGTGCGTGGAGTGTGTGTGTGCGCACGCGCGTCTCATGAGCATGTGCGTGGAGTGTGTGTGTGCGCACGCGCGTCTCATATGAGCATGTGCGTGGAGATTGTGTGTGCTCGCGTCTCATATGAGCATGTGCGTGGAGTGTGTGTGTGCGCACGCGCGTCTCATATGAGCATGTGCGTGGAGATTGTGTGTGCTCGCGTCTCATATGAGCATGTGCGTGGAGTGTGTGTGTGCTCGCGTCTCATATGAGCATGTGCGTGGAGATTGTGTGTGTGCTCGCGTCTCATATGAGCATGTGCCTGGAAACTCTCTGTGTATGTGCGTGAGCGACTTTAGGTGTGTCGTTGTGCATTTCATATATCCACAGCTGTCAGATTCTGTCAATATTTTTACGAGATTCACACAATAAATAACGTTTTGGCTCTTTGAAATGTGACAGATCGCTGTAGCGCGTCAGTTCAAACGGCACGTGATACAGCAGCCTACAAATCCACTGCTTCTTAGCTACGCAGCGTTGAGTGAACCTATGAAAGAGAACATCTCTGGTTACTGGTGTAACATATCTCTCAATAGGGGACGAGACGCTGCCAAGCTCCTCGCGCTGCCGACCAGCTTCCTTTTTCGGCAAAGAAATCTGAGGAGCAGATGGCGCGCGCGCGCTAACATAATATGCTGACGTAAGTGCGTCGAGGCGGCGCCCGCGCCATCAGCCAATGCATTGGCTTGATTCTATATGGGATTCAGACTATCGGCACACCCAGAGGGCGTTCTGACGCGTAATTTTACACGTGAAATGCAGCCAAACCTTGCGAGAAAGAGCGCGCATGCGAGACAGAAGAGACTGTGTGTGTGTGTGTGTGTGTGTGTGTGTGCGCCTAATTAAGTCAGGCACCGAAATCAGGCACCGAAATTGTCGTTCTTATTCGGTCTGGTTACTACCGTTTACGTCGGAACCGGTTCCCTATTGGCACCGAGTTTCGGTACCCAACCCTAGTCCTAAACATGACACAAGTCCAGTCGTTTAGATGACACAAGCTTATATTAAGCGCTTCAAAATAGATATACTGGCGCTGTTGCATGCGTTTGAGATGTGGAGCTTTCCTCAGTGCTTAACTTGCAGTTCACAGGTGTATTCTCCATCTGTAATGTTAGAATGTATTGTGATTTTTAACCACCTTTTTGCACATAATATATTGCATAGCCAACATTACATTCACTGTATTTGTTTCCATATCTTTCAATATCAACATTGTTTGTAGGATATCATTGGGCAGAATATGTGAACTTTTTTTTTTTTGAAAAAATAAATACAGATTTTCTTTATCCAAATAGAAAAACATAAAACGTACTGAGATTTAACAAAAAAGGTACCGCCATTTAACAAAAATATATATATTTTGGCCATATCGCCCAGCCCTTGTGTGTGTGTGTGTGTGAGCTGCTGTCAAACAGGCTTAACGCTCATATGTTTTTAAAGGTGGGGGATTTCGGAGACACGAACAACTGGCCGACGCCTGGAGAGATTGCAACGAAAGAAGTCCAGGTAAGAGCGCTACACATCTGACTGGAACCCAAGCGATGTGTTTCTCCATCTATAGCTGATCAGAGATCAGTCCTGACGAGCGTCTCTGAACTGACACGCCACTGACAGGGCTCGTGCAAGGGGATTGAATTTGACTTTTGGAAATGTAAGTCCTGGAAACCCCTTGACACAGCCATATTTATGAAGAACTGCTTAAAGGTGCTGGAGTTATTGAAAGACAATATATGTGAAATTTATTTTAAATTGTATTGATAAAACCATCTTTGCACACAGAATTAAAGCTGCAGTCCGTCTGATATAGAGGCTATGAGTGTGATATTGCTCATAAATATCCAAGTATATGATACAGCTTTCATTCTTCAGGCCTATCATATATTCATGTGTGAATCAGGAAAGCGATATCTGTGTCATAGTATCATTTGAAGTTTCCACAGTCATTGCATCTGCTGCACTTTATTTGTACCTTTTTTTATAGTTCATTTTTATCTATTTACCTTTTTTTAGAATTTAAAAGATAATCAAGAAAGATATTGTTTGATAAATTAGATCTCTGATTGTAGTCCTTGGAAAAAAACACAAAAAAAATAGTGCTTAAAGTCCTTTGATTTTACAGTATCTGTACAAACCCTGAAGTTAGCGCTTGTTTTACAACATGTGCAAAATATTGTCTTTAGGGTGAAGAGTTAGATTCATCATTACAATCGGCTTATAAATCGGTTTCCTTTTGACAAGTTAGTGAAAATACCACAATATGATTGTGTTTGTCTCTTGATGAACATGTCAGGTTGTGAAGAAGTCAGCGGTGAAGCGAGAGTCCAAGGGAAAGAGGGAAAATGAAGAGAGCAAAGAAAACCTCAAAGCCAAGTCTGACGACTCTGGAGAAGAGAAAAACACGGACGAGGAGTCGCAGAAAAACGGACACAAAAAGAGAGGTGTTTAACGCAGATCCTTTACTGGAGAGTGAAGAAGTGAACGCTCATGTTGTGTCTCGTATCGGTTTTAAAGCATTAGTTCACAGAATTAACATTTCCTGATAATTTACTCACACACACGTCATCCAAGATGTTCATGTCTTTCTTCAGTGGAAAAGAAATGAAGGTTTTTGAGGAACACACTCCAGGGTTTCTCCATATAGTGACTTCAATGGGGTCCAACGGGTCGAAGGTCCAGATGTGAGTTTCAGTGCAGCTTCAAAGTCTCGACACGATCCAGCCGAGGAATAAGAGTCTGATCTAGACAAACCAGCCGACATTTATAACAAAATACACACTTATATACTTTTATCCACTAATGCTGGTCTTGCTCTAGCTGTGATGCGACACACATTACGTGATCAGGGTGAAAGGTCACGCGTGACGTTTACAAAGCGAACGAGTAAAACATTTTTACTTAAGTAAAAGCTAAAACAAAGATGTCGGGTAATTTTTTTTTTTTTTTTTTTTTTTTTTTTTTTTTTTTTTTTTTTGAAGTTGGAGAAAATGAGAATGAGGAACACGCTTGACCTTTCACCCTGATTGCGTAATGTGTGTCGCATCACAGCTTGAGCAAGACCAGCATTAGTGGATAAAAGTATATAAGTGTGTATTTTGTTATAAATGTCGGCTGGTTTGTCTAGATCAGACTCTTATTCCTCGGCTGGATCGTGTCGAGACTTTGAAGCTGCACTGAAACTCACATCTGGACCTTCGACCCGTTGGACCCCATTGAAGTCACTATATGGAGAAACCCTGGAGTGTGTTCCTCAAAAACCTTCATTTCTTTTCCACCGAAGAAAGAAAGACATGAACATCTTGGATGACGTGAGGGAGAGTAGATTATCAGGAGATTTTATTTTTGAAGTGAACTACTCCTTTAAGATGTGTTATGAAACGAATGTGTGTAAAAGCTAATGGTGGTGGTGATGTTGCAGGAAATAAGCACAAGTGGGTTCCTCTGATGATCGAGGTGAAGTCTGAGGGTCCGCGCGAGCGCTCGGCCTCCAGGAACAACACGCGCCAGTTTGATCACCGGATCCCTCCGGGCGGCAGGAACGACCTGAGAGGTATTCGCTCGCTTCTGCTTCAGTGCGGCGTTTCCCTTCATGCACTGCTCTACACCCTGGCCATCTGATGCAGTGCGACACCATTACACGTGATCAAACACACCTTCATCTGTCTGATCATCTCCATTAGCGGAAACGTGTGCGTATTACTGCATATAATACAAGACAAACAACACATGAAGATTGAAAAATATATTTGCAATTCAATCATGTTTCACACTTGTTTGATCCTGTCTGCTTACATTAAAGTCCAATCGTGCAGTCCGGTTCAAGCTCCGCCCCTGCAAGCCGGCGCTCATCTGCATACACTTTTGGGAGCCACGCCCACATCTCAACATCCAAACCCTTCCCTACATTTATTATTTTCTGCTGATCTGTTACATTCAGATCTACGTCACAATGTGGAAGAGATCTAATGCCACTTCCTTTTCATTGCAGCTTTAATTTCACATTGAATGATAGTTTTGCAACTGCATAGCAACCAGCCTGACTACCTTAGGAACCGCATAGCAACACCCTAGCAACCACTTAGCAACCAGTCAGAGTAGCCTATTAGACTCATTTTATCTATCTATCTATCTATCTATCTATCTATCTATCTAATATTTCTAATATCCCTCTCTATCTGGCTTTTAACTACTAAAAAAGTAGACTAAAAACTTCAAACTACTAAACTTAAACAGAAAACCTTCAAGCTTTTAAAACTATTTAAAACTTTCTGGCTAGGCTTTTTCAAGCCAACTTGGTTTGTCTACAAACTTATTTTATCTTGTATGATATGCATGCCCACTATCTATATGCACACTAGTGTCTACTGTACTTCCAGCTTTGGAGATACTGTACTGTACCCTAACTGGGGCATTTGAAAGAGAAACAGTCTTCAAAGAATAGGACATAGGGATGATCACTACATAATCGAACTACCTGCTCCCAGACCTGAACCTCTGACGTCACTGGTGGCAGGCTCACCAACAGCTCTTTTGATGTGTGTGTGTGTGTGTGTGTGTGCAGATTGGCACAGTGGGAAGTACGATCAGGAGTTGAGGGATGACCATGACGAGGTGTCGAGTGTGAAGAGCGAGGGAGCGCCGTACAGAGCCGGGGCCCGGGGCCGAGGCCGGGGTCGGGGCCGAGGAAGAGGACGAGGAAGAGGCCGAGGTAATGAACTCCACTAGTGACCTTCGTCTGCCATTGATTGAGCAAACAGTGAGTCCAGGCTCAGTCACGCGCTCAGAAGAGTACAGCACTCGCAGGACAGCCGTGAGCATGAGGAGGGCGGGGTCCTTTGAGCTGTAATGATTCTGCTTATACATTCATACTTTCAATTCCAATAAGGTAAAAAACCTTGGATATCATTCAGATTTAGTCTTCTTGCAAAATATTTAATTGTAGCTAAATATCATGAGCAGAAATCATCAGCTGAAGAACACTTAAGCCCCGTTCACACCGCCAGCGATTTTGTCGCTACATGTCGCTTGTCTCTGTACTGTGAAGTCGCTTGTGGGCGTTCGTAGTGCTGTCGCTCTAATGTTATTGGTAGACTGCACGTCTGGCCATATATCTACACAAAATACCATCAGAAGTGACATATACAACTATATCATTTTAATTTGACTAGGAATTAGGCTCAAAAGAAACAGTATGCTGTTGGGAGAGTGTTTTTATATTACCACAGCAGTGTTCAGTGGATTAAATCATTTACTAGATTAACAATCGATCAATCAACAAATTAAACTCACTCATTCTGTCATAAATTACTAAAACGTCATTCGAATTTGACAAATAATCAATTTTCTTGTCCCTAATAGTCAACATAATGCAGGGAAACTGTAAAATGATCTGCTGCAGTGCTAAACTTGCATCATAAAATTACAACACTCGACCTAAAAATGTATATGAATTAAACTCACTGAGACTGTCGACAGTTTCTTTTCCATTCGTCATTTTATTATATCCATGTATGTGGTTACAGTCAAATCATATAAAACAGTGAAATCTCCCTCGAACTCCTCTGTCTTGCCTGCACTCGAGACGGTGACGTGAGCTCCACTGAAAGTCTTCTTTCCTATTGGTTGTCGCTCGCGAAAATCGCTTCTCATTTGCATAAAGTTGAAATTTCTCAACTTTTGTCGCTTGACACGCCCACATTCTGTCGCCAACGGTCACTGTCGCTCGTGTCGCCAGCGCTCCATTGAAATGAATGGGATCGTGTCGCTTTGTCGCTGCATGTCGCTGGCGGTGTGAACGGGGCTTTACACAAGCAGCGTTTGCCTGAGGTTTAAAACACCATAGAACAACAACTAGCTGAACTAATCAAGCATTATTAAAGACAAGTAAACACTCGGTGATTAAGAAAAGAACAAATAAAAAATGAGCAATTGCAACAAATAGACACAACTGAACAAAGATACGATTGAAATAAACAGTTTTAAGATTTTCAGGTTCAGAAACTGATCAAATGTAAAATAACACTGCAGTTTATAAATAAAATATACATTACCAATATAGTTACAAATGTTATTCAGTCAAGAACGAGTGACTTTTCTGTCTTCTGTTGTGTGATTAGTGTTATTATAGAGACGGCAGGAGTCTCTCGCTTGACTGGTTTATAGTCATATTGAAATGCTCACAAAGGAATCAATAAGAGGAATCGAAATTTTAATCTTATAACAAAATATTCAATTCCAGAATTGGAATCTATTTTCGATTTCCAACCATAATCATGATTTTAGGGGTCGACCAGTATGGGTTTTTTTTTATTGGCGATGCTGATATCTTTGAGAGCAGGGAGACATATTATATTATATTACATTATTTCATTTAAAAAGAAAATAACCTGCAATCAATTGCTGAAATTAAATTTATATTAATCTTACTACATATATTTACTAAAATAGAAACAAGTAAATGGGAAAATAAATGTGAAAAAATTAGAAATGTTGTTACAGTGCTATTTTAAAGGTTCCTAATGTTGTTTTGGCGTCTCGTACGACAGGTTAACATTTACATTACATTTACATTTATTCATTTAGCTGACGCTTTTATCCAAAGCGACTTACAATTGCTATATATGTCAGAGGTCGCATGCCTCTGGAGCAACTAGGGGTTAAGTGTCTTGCTCAGGGAC